>NW_023994733.1:195000-227500 GCF_015586225.1 Lucilia sericata
TAGATAGATAGATAGATAGATAGATCGATAGATAGATAGATAGATAGGTAGATGGACAGTTAGATAAATAAAGAAATCCCGGGCATAAATGGGTTAAATATGAATAAAGCCTTCTGTGACAGGAAAAAATTTGTAAAAGAAATTAAAGCATTTTTAAATTCTTATAAAACAATTATCGAGAATAAAAATTATAAAAAAATGGAGTTTGCCTCCTGTGAGGATTGAACTCACGACCCCTGGTTTACAAGACCAGTGCTCTGCCACTGAGCTAAAGAGGCTTACAACATCACGATGACAAATGCACAACATAAACAAAACCTCTGAAATAAGTGTTGGAAAATGTCTGTATTATCATAAAAAAACAGTGTTGACAACCACAAATAATATTAACCCCTAAAAGGCAAAACATAATTCACAGGCAACAGTTAATCCCTGTTTTAATAATAACATCTACTGTATGAAAATCACCTTTTTATGAAAAAACACTGTGAAAACTTTTTAAAAATTTATCAGTTTTAAAACAAAACTTCATCTTTGAACCCATTTTTTTACAAAACCTTTTTTATGTATTTTTTATATAATTTTCAATTTATTGCATAAGATAATGTTAAAAACCTATATTTCTTTTAATAATATTATTACATATTTAATTATAAAATGTTTATAAAATTTCATTCCTACTTGGCTCCACGATTTTCAGCCAATTTTTCTTTGAAAATTCTCTTCAACTCTTCGGCACCCTCTTCATTCGTATCCTTATAGTAGGGCAATTCAGACATACGTTTTAGCCAAGCTCTTAAATTAGGAAATTTAAACTCATCTATAGGTGCCACTTCATTAACCGATGTTATAGTAGCTACACAACAAAAATCAGCAATAGTCATATCATCGCCACACACATAAGGATGCTCTTTCAGGAATTGTTCCATA
The DNA here is from genome assembly GCF_015586225.1 of Lucilia sericata. Lineage (NCBI taxonomy): Eukaryota > Metazoa > Arthropoda > Insecta > Diptera > Calliphoridae > Lucilia > Lucilia sericata. The sequence goes on from NW_023994733.1 coordinate 195,931, forward strand.
ATTTCCCAACATTTTTGTATGTAGGCAATTTTATCAATAGAACAATCGGTAGAACCAAAATAGAGTATAGGTTCGTAGAGGAAACGTAGACGAGCAAATAAATGACCGGAATCGAAGTGAAGACGAGCATCTACTTGAGCACGTTTTAATAGATCCTTGGGATATAATTTATCATCTTTAGCATATTTCTCTATCAAATAGGAACAAATGGCATGGGAGTCGTAGAGCGTGGCATCACCATCCACCAAAGTGGGTATGGTATGTTGGGGATTCATTTTTATGAATTCCGGTGTTAAATGTTCACCCTTGAGGAGATTAATGGGTCTGTAATTAAGAGAAATTTGTTTTTGTTTATACGGAATTTGAAGCTATAGCTTTGGGAACTTTGTATTAGCCTTAATAAAAGATACAACTTACTTGTATTCCAATTCCAAACCAATCTCTTTGGCTGTAAGCATAACAGCTCTTGAGGGTGGACTCAATGTAGCCATATATAAAATGGGTTTAGTCATTTTGTTTAGTTATTAACTGTAAAAAAAAGACAATAAAATTATTTGATAAAAATGTTTGTTTGATGAATTTCTATTTGTCCTGGGAATGTCTATCTAATTCACAGAGATCAGGCTTTAGACTATCAAATATGTCTAAGGAGCTGTTAAGCAACGCCCGAAAACTGTAATTTCAACAAAAAAGGAACGAATGGAGCTTAACAAAAACATAGCTACGATCATTATACACAATACCGACAATCGTAAAACATTGATATCAAAGAGAATACGGAATACCAAATTTGCCGAATGGAAATAATTTCGACACAAAACGAAATTCAGTATAGGGATGATTAAATGAAGATTGATTTTGAAAACTGAACTAACGAGTTAATTTAATCTTTCCCTGACTTTAGAAAATTTAAACGATTGATTAAAAATTAATTAATAATAACTTAGGCCTATTATTCAAATCATCATTTAAATTAACTGATATTCATTTATAGTGAGTAAATTAATCGAGTGCTTATTAATTGAATCAAATTAATTAATATTCATTTATTAATTTAGTAAATTAATATTGCAAATAAGAATATAAATACTGAAATAGAAATAGAATCACAAACAAAACATCTGACAAATAATCGAAATTATTATTTTTTATTATTTTATAGATGTGATCATGACAAATTTTACTCCAAATTGAAAAATTATGAATATAACTATAACTATAGTGGAAGTAGGAAGGGTTGGGAACAATTTAATAGTACTATTTAATATATATATAACCTAAAGTAGGTAATATTCTCATATCTACTATATATACTATAAAAAAGTATTTCATAAATAAAGAGTTGCGAGTGTATGTATATGAAATTATTAACGCTTTTGTTTTACTAATTGCGTTTTTTTGCAACAGTGACGAGTAAATTGAGTTAAAATTTGAAATTTTAAACAAATAAGATTTAATACTTGTCAACTTCAAACAATTTTATTTAATCATGAATGTTTTAATACCCCCCAGTTTGTAGCCCTTAACAAATCTTAATAGAATTAAGTCAGTTTCGAATTATTGAACTTGTTTTTAAATAATTTATATTAACCTAAGATAACAGGTTAATATAAATTATTAACTGATAAGCAAGGTGTTCTTATCTTTTTTAGTTATATGTTTTTAGATTTAAGTCAAAACGAAATTTAAACATTGTAATAAATTAGCTTGACACTGTATTGCTTTTCGGGATGGAAATAATAAAACAATAACTACAAAAACACAATTTGTGGATATTAGTTAGAATACAAACAAAAACAATGAAACTATGAAAACAATCGAAATCGGACGAATATTTATAATATACACAAATATGTATTTAAAACTACTCCGACATTCTCTTCTATTCTATGAAATACAGTCTAGTCTATAGTCATGTTTATAGTCTAGTCTATAGTGTAGTCAATAGTGTAGCCTACAGTTTAGTCAATAGTGTAGTCAATAGTGTAGTCAATAGTCTAATCTATAGTCTAGTTTATAGTGTAGTCAATAGTGTAGTCTATAGTCTAGTCTATGGTCTAGTCTATAGTCTAGTCTATAGTCTAGTTTATAGTCTAGTCTATAGTCTAGTCTATAGTCTAGTCTATAGTCTAGTCTATAGTCTAGTCTATAGTCTAGTCTATAGTCTAGTCTATAGTCTAGTCTATAGTCTAGTCTATAGTCTAGTCTATAGTCTAGTCTATAGTCTAGTCTATAGTCTAGTCTATAGTCTAGTCTATAGTCTAGTCTATAGTCTAGTCTATAGTCTAGTCTATAGTCTAGTCTATAGTCTAGTTTATAGTCTAGTCTATAGTCTAGTCTATAGTCTAGTCTATAGTCTAGTCTATAGTCTAGTCTATAGTCTAGTCTATAGTCTAGTCTATAGTCTAGTCTATAGTCTAGTCTATAGTCTAGTCTATAGTCTAGTCTATAGTCTAGTCTATAGTCTAGTCTATAGTCTAGTCTATAGTCTAGTCTATAGTCTAGTCTATAGTCTAGTCTATAGTCTAGTCTATAGTCTAGTCTATAGTCTAATCTATAGTCTAGTCTATAGTATAGTCTATAGTCTAGTCTATAGTCTAGTCTATAGTCTAGTCTATAGTCTAGTCTATAGTCTAGTCTATAGTCTAGTCTATAGTCTAGTCTATAGTCTAGTCTATAGTCTAGTCTATAGTCTAGTCTATAGTCTAGTCTATAGTCTAGTCTATAGTCTAGTCTATAGTCTAGTCTATAGTCTAGTCTATAGTGTAGTCTATAGTCTAGTCTATAGTCTAGTCTATAGTCTAGTCTGTAGTCTAGTCTAGTCTAGTCTATAGTCTAGTCTATAGTCTAGTCTATAGTCTAGTCTATAGTCTAGTCTATAGTCTAGTCTATAGTCTAGTCTATAGTCTAGTCTATAGTCTAGTCTATAGTCTAGTCTATAGTCTAGTCTATAGTCTAGCCTACCGTGGTCTAGTCTATAGTCTAGTCTATAGTCTAGTCTATAGTCTAGTCTATAGTCTAGTCATAGTCTAGTCTATAGTTCTAGTCATAGTCTAGTCTAGTCTAGTCTATAGTCTAGTCTATAGTTAGTCTATAGTCTAGTCTATAGTCTAGTCTATAGTCTGTCTATAGTATAGTCTATAGTCTAGTCTATGTCTAGTCTATAGGTCTAGTCTCTAGTCTAGTCTATAGTCTAGTCTATAGTCTAGTCTATAGTCTAGTCTATAGTCTAGTCTATAGTCTAGTCTATAGTCTAGTCTATAGTTAGTCTATAGTCTAGTCTATAGTCTAGTCTATAGTTATAGTCTAGTCTAGTCTAGTTCTATAGTCTAGTCTATAGTCTAGTCTATAGTCTAGTCTATAGTCTAGTACTCGTCTAGTCTATAGTCTAGTCTATAGTCTAGTCTATAGTCTAGTCTATAGTAGTCTATAGTCTAGTCTATAGTCTAGTCTATAGTCTAGTCTTAGTCTAGTCTATAGTCTAGTCTATAGTCTAGTCTATAGTCTAGTCTTATAGTCTAGTCTATAGTCTAGTCTATAGTCTAGTCTATAGTCTAGGTCTTATAGTCTAGTATAGTCTAGTCTATAGTCTAGTCTATAGTCTAGTCTATAGTCTAGTCTATAGTCTAGTCTAGTCTAGTCTAGTCTATAGTCTAGTCTATAGTCTAGTCTATAGTCTAGTCTATAGTCTAGTCTATAGTCTAGTCTATAGTCTAGTCTAGTCTATAGTCTAGTCTATAGTCTAGTCTAGTCTATAGTCTAGTCTATAGTCTAGTCTATAGTCTAGTCTATAGTCTAGTCTATAGTCTAGTCTAGTCTATAGTCTAGTCTATAGTCTAGTCTATAGTCTAGTCTAGTCTATAGTCTAGTCTATAGTCTAGTCTATAGTCTAGTCTATAGTCTAGTCTATAGTCTAGTCTATAGTCTAGTCTATAGTCTAGTCTATAGTCTAGTCTATAGTCTAGTCTATAGTCTAGTCTATAGTCTAGTCTATAGTCTAGTCTATAGTCTAGTCTAGTCTATAGTCTAGTCTATAGTCTAGTCTATAGTCTAGTCTATAGTCTAGTCTATAGTCTAGTCTATAGTCTAGTCTATAGTCTAGTCTATAGTCTAGTCTATAGTCTAGTCTATAGTCTAGTCTATAGTCTAGTCTATAGTCTAGTCTATAGTCTACGCTATAGTCTAGTCTATAGTATAGTCTAGTCTAAGGTACTTAATTTTCATGCCTGGTCTAAACGCCATTTTTAAAGATCATCCACTGTAAATTATCACAGCTGTATACACAATTTAATTTAAATTTTTCCATACATACTATACCCGTTTTGTATTCGCAGTAATCTGTGAACAAAACAAAACCGAGGAAAAAAAAGAGTAGAAAAAACAATAAAAAAATAGTCTAATGAATTTTTAATACCGGCCCATAAGATGTTTGTTTGTATTTTTTTCTAATTTCACTTGTTGCTAAACAAATTAAATATTTAATAATGTTATACATACATAAATAAATATATGTATATAATTAAAAAGATTATATTTAGTCGTTTATTAAAATAGTTATACACTTTTTTTATCTCAAATGTAGTTTTTTATTATCTAAAGTACACATACCTTTTGTTTATGTAATAAAAATAATAATAATGAATAAATAAATTGAATGACCAAAACTTTTGATTACTTTTTTTTGTAGCGTTTTCAAAACAAAATACACCTTTCTGATACAATCGCTGTTAGACAACTAAATTTGTTGTATAGATTTTGTTGTGTTTACTGGTTCCCCTCAATGTAGTTCGGTTTAGTTGAGAGTTTAGCAGGTTCTTCCACTTATTTGTTTGTTGTGGTTTTTTTTTAATTCGTTTTATGCAAGAGGGGTCGGTCCGTCTATTTGTTGTTCTCTTCTTTTGGTGAGTATATAATTTACTATATGGTGCATTTGTATATTATTGTATTAAAGGAGAGTTCCATTGGGTTATCTAAAATAAGCTTTTATTTTGTCCGAACACTTACTCACTCACTTATTTAGTTGTTCTTCTGTTGATAGTGCAATTTATTAGATCTTTTAAAAGTTTGTGCTCTTTTCAAATTCAAATCAATATTATAACGAGTAATACTATTAAATTAATAAAAAAAACTTTTTACTTTTTATGAATTTTCGAAAATATATGAAAATTTGTATTATTGTACCTCGTATTCTGAAACCTTATTGAAAATACTTCAAAATTTTTGAACATTTTGAAATTATTTTCAAAATTGGAATATGTGAGAATTTGATTGCAAATAACTGCTTGCAAAAAATGACTGAACTAGAACTGAACAAGAACAGAACTAGAACTGAACTAGGACTGAACTAAACTAGAACTGAACTAGAAACTGAACTAGAACTGAACTAGAACTGAACTAGAACTGAACTAGAACTGAACTAGAACTGAACTAGAACTGAACTAGAACTGAACTAGAACTGAACTAGAACTGAACTAGAACTGAACTAGAACTGAACTAGAACTGAACTAGAACTGAACTAGAACTGAACTAGAACTGAACTAGAACTGAACTAGAACTGAACTAGAACTGAACTAGAACTGAACTAGAACTGAACTAGAACTGAACTAGCACTGAACTAGAACTGAACTAGAACTGAACTAGAACTGAACTAGAACTGAACTAGAACTGAACTAGAACTGAACTAGAACTGAACTAGAACTGAACTAGAACTGAACTAGAACTGAACTAGAACTGAACTAGAACTGAACTAGAACTGAACTAGAACTGAACTAGAACTGAACTAGAACTGAACTAGAACTGAACTAGAACTGAACTAGAACCGAACTAGAACTGAACTAGAACTGAACTAGAACTGAACTAGAACAGAACTGAACTAGAACTGAACAGAACTGAACTAGAACTGAACTAGAACTGAACTAGAACTGAACTAGAAACTGAACTAGAACTGAACTAGAACTGAACTAGAACTGAACTAGAACTGAACTAGAACTGAACTAGAACTGAACTAGAACTGAACTAGAACTGAACTAGAACTGAACTAGAACTGAACTAGAACTGAACTAGAACTGAACTAGAACTGAACTAGAACTGAACTAGAAATGAACTAGAACTGAACTAGAACTGAACTAGAACTGAACTAGAACGACTAGAACTGAACTCGAACTGAACTAGCACTGAACTAGAACTGAACTAGAACTGAACTAGAACTGAACTAAGAACTGAACTAGAACTGAACTAGTAAGAACTGAACTAGAAACTGAACTAGACTGAACTAGAACGAACTAGAACTGAATGAACTGAACTAGAACTGAACTAGAACTGAACTAGACTGAACTAGAACTGAACTAGAACTGAACTGAACCTAGAACGAACTAGAACTGAACTAGAACTGACTAGAACTGAACTAGAACTGAACTAGAACTGAACTAGAACTGAACTAGAACTGATAACTAGAACTGAACTAGAACTGAACTAGAACTGAACTAGAACTGAACTAGAACTGAACTAGAACTGAACTAGAACTGAACTAGAACTGAACTAGAACTGAACTAGAACTGAACTAAACTGAACTAGAACTGAACTAGAACTGAACTAGAACTGAACTAGAACTGAACTAGAACTGAACTACAACTGAACTAGAACTGAACTAGAACTGAACTAGAACTGAACTAGAACTAAACTAGAAACTGAACTAGAAATGAACTAGAACTGAACTAGAACTGAACTAGAACTGAACTAGAACTGAACTAGAACTGAACTAGAACTGAACTAGAACTGAACTAGAACTGAACTAGAACTGAACTAGAACTGAACTAGAACTGAACTAGAACTGAACTAGAACGAACTAGAACTGAACTAGAACTGAACTAGAACTGAACTAGAACTGAACTAGAACTGAACTAGAACTGAACTAGAACTGAACTAGAACTGAACTAGAACTGAACTAGAACTGAACTAGAACTGAACTAGAACTGAACTAGAACTGAACTAGAACTGAACTAGAACTGAACTAGAACTGAACTAGAACTGAACTAGAACTGAACTAGAACTGAACTAGAACTGAACTAGAACTGAACTAGAACTGAACTAGAACTGAACTAGAACTGAACTAGAACTGAACTAGAACTGGACTAGAACTAATTTTAGTTTAATTTGAGGACATTTTCTTATATATTTTTTAAATATTTGGAAATTTTTCACAAATATAAAGATTTTTAAGTTTAAACTTTATATTTATACAAAATTGCCTGTAAGTCCTGTAATTAAGAATTCCTCAGCTAAATTCACTTAGACCTTTTCAATATAAAGATGATATTGACATCTGCAGCAGTTTCCATTGATTTCACGCACATAAAACTCCAACTCCGAATATGATTTTTGTCTTTTACTTATTATACCAATATAAATTGTTATAGTTTCGTTAGATTCCCAAAATATTTTCCTTCTCCACAAGCATAATAAGGAAATAAATATTCTTCTTCTTCTTTAAATAAAATCTTTATATTGTTTTAAATACATTTAATACTTGTGTTAGTGTTCAACGACAACACAACATACAAGTATTTATTGTATGTTTATTTCATTTTTTATAAGTATTTTTTTTTTTTTTTTTGTTTAAATATAATAATTTTAAATAAATTTAATATTTGATGAATAATATCGCGTAAATAATACATTGAGTTCGATAACAATAAAATGTTCTTTTTTAAAATATAAAGAAATCATGATTTTTTTTGTATAAAATAAAAAAAAAATTAAATTGAATTCATGTTTAAACTGGGATTTTGCCTTTGTTCATATACTATAAGCATTCTTTCTTTTTTTTAAAAAATCATTATTAAAATATAATGGAATATATTTAAATATAAATAAATTTAATGTAATGTAATTTAATGGTTACATATATAATACATATACACTATATAAATTTTGGAATTGAAACAATAATACAAGAACACACATCTATACAAACAAAGTTAAACTTTGAAAGGTATATATAGAGAGAGATTTTAGAATAATATCAAAATAAAAAAAAAGAATTAAAGCATAATTTTGTAACAAGAAAAGGAAGTACACAATAATAATGTATATATTAAGAGTAAAAGACATAAAGTTGATATGATTAAATTATAGTTTTAAGTAAGCATACATATAGTTAATATAATAATAATTATTTATCTGCAAAATTTACTGATCCACCATGCTGCGTTTAATGGCCTCTTGTAGATCATCATCAAAGGTTTCCGGTTTCGAATAGTCTGCCTCAAACTTTTCTGGCAATTTAGCACCATTTTCTGTATTCTTATTATCGACTGTTAATTTATTTTGTACTTTTATAAAATTATCAGTTTTTGTTAAAGAGTATTTTGGTTTTGCTATGGAATTATTAAGATTAGTTGTGGTGTTAGCGGAATTATTAAAATTATCCTCATTGAGCGTGCCGAAAGCATCGAATTTTGCAAAATCATTATCGTTAAAGGGTAAAGGAGATTTATTCAGTTTCGAGTTGTTATTATTTAAATTGGTTTCTTTTAGTGTTGAGCTAATGGTGTTGTCTTTTGCTAGATTTGCTGTCTTAAAGAAATCATCCTCAAAGTTGTTATCGTTAAAGGCATCAAACAAGGCCGTTGCTACCTGTTGGGTCTTATTAGTTGCATTTAAATTATCACCAAAAGCATCAAATGCTGTTGTAGTTTTATCGCTAACATTACCAAAAGCATCAAATGCATCTAGAGATTGAAGAGATTTTGTATTCGTTTTTAAAGGATTTGAATTAGAATCTAAACTTTTATTAGAAGTTGTTTCGAAATTATCATTAAATGCATCGAAGAAGGGATCGGCTTTTGAAACATTGGTCTTTTTATTAGATTCCATAGTCGAGGTAGATGATTTCGTTGAGAAGGTATCGAAATCAGCAAAATTATCAAATAGACTTGTTGGTGTAGCTTTTGCATTGTTCATAGGTATGGGTGTATTACTTTTGGATTTTGCCGCATTATTGTCTTTCATATCCGAACCGCTTGCACCCATAAATGCTGATGATGTAGACGAGTGATGTGAAGGCACTGGACTGGGATTTGATTGTAGCGTAAAGCTATCAAATTGATTTAAAAATTCACTGCTTACAGTAGAATGTGATTTAGCGGTGCTAAAGGCATTTGAAGCACTCGAAGAACTTGTTGTATTTGCTTGAAACGAATCGAGATTGAAAGCGTTGTTATTTTTGTTTTGATTGATTTTGAGGGTTTCATCTGGAAAAATGGAGATATGTATATTGGTTAATAGGGCAATATGGACTATTCTATTGAATATTCTATGGACTAGTCTATGTACCAGTCTAACGACTAGTCTATTGACTAGTCTATGAACCAGTCGATGAACTAGTCTATGAACTAGTTTAATAACTAGTCTATAAACTAATCTATTGACTAGTCAATGGACTAGTATATGTACTAGTCTATTGAATAGTCCATGCACTAATATATGGACTAGTCTAATGACTAATCTATGAACTAGGCTATAGACTAGTATATGGAGTAGACTATTAACTAGTCTATAGGCTAGTCTATGGACTACTATATGGACTAGTCTAACAACTAAATAAAATTGACTATTCTATGGACTAGTTTATTGAATACTCTATGCACTAGTAGATGGACTAGTCTTTTGATTAGAATATGGTCTGGTATATGGACTAATCTATGGACAAGTCTATTGAATAGTATATTGACTAATCTATGGACTAATCTATAGACTAATCTATGAACGATTCTATTGACCAGTCTATAACTAGTATATGTACTAGTCTGTTGACAAGTCTATGTACTACTTTGTTGACTTGTCAATGAACTAGCCTATTGACTAGCCTATTGTCCAGTCTGTTGACTAGTCTATTAATTAGTCAGTTTACTAGTCGATGGATTAATCTAATGATTAATCGATTCACTATTCTATACCCTAGTCTATGGACCTGTATATTTAATAGTCTATGGGCTAGTATATTAACTGGTCTATGAACTAGTCCATTGACTAGTCAAACGACTAGTATATGGACGCTAGTAATGAATGTTCCATCCCTGACAGTGACCTTATTTAGTAAATAATATATTTAATCTTCATGTAAGTACTTACCTTCCGAGGCAACAATTACATCATCTTTAAATACTTTATCCGGATCAGTGGGAAATTCATCATCATCGTCATCGAAAGGATCTTTAATATTAAATGGATCCTCGTAACGATAGTCTTTAAAGGGATCATCCTTAAAATCGGTGGGACCACTTATGATCGAAGAAGTTGATTTAATCGTACTAAAATGATCCATCTTATTTGTTGCTGCTGTATCCGAGGAAGAAGTCGTTGTCATTGTACCAAACGCATCAAATACACTCGATGTACTTGGGGTTGTTTTTGTGGTCGTTGTCGTTGCTGTTGTTGTTGTTGCAGCCAGCTGCAGTGGTGTAGTGGAACGTGTTAAATGATTATTTATGTTTGTTGAAGTTGTAGTTGCGATGTTGGTGGTGGTGCTGTCAACTACGTTGTTCATGGTGGAAATGCTTGCATTTGTCTTACTATACAATTCCGATAGGGCTTCTCTATTCAGAGCGGTATTCGAGCCAAATAAGGATGTAGTGGTTTGCGATTGGGATGCAGTAGCAGTAACAGGAGTGGGTGGTGTCAATGTGAAATTATCAAATAATGATAGATTTGTGTTTGACAATGATGATGATGATGCTATTGACGAAATTGTCGATGACGATGATGGAGTTATTGTTGTGGCTAATGTTGTTGTATTCGTTGTAGTTGTGTTCTTTAGCTTATTAAAATTGTTTTGAGTTGGTGTTTTTGTTGGTATTGTGGGTGCAAATGGTGGTGGTAAAGTGGGAGCCTACAGTTTGGTTTAAAATAAAATTAAAAAAAAAAAAAATAAAACAAACAAATAAAAAAATGTTAAAAAAATTAAGCAAACTAAAATTAAATGAAAATTAATAGGTTTTTTATAAGATTTCAAATATTTATGAATTACAAACAGGAAACTATTGTAAATAATTTTGAAATCTTATTTTACAAATTTCGCATTAATAAATGTTGTTTAACAAACTTATAGAAATTAAGAACAATAAAAAATGTGCAATACAAAGAATAAACCAAATTAATATAAAATTATTTTATAATTTAATAAATGAATATCAAGACAAAATAACAAACAAATATTAATAAAATAAATATAAACCAAGCTGCCCGATTCTTAGGTCACCAACAAGGTATAATACATAAAATCAGTGGCAATGAAATCATGGAAAATATTACTAAAAATTCCTAAACAAATCGGCGTATAAATATTAAGCAATAGGAAATAGACGTGACTACAGACCCGACTATAAACCAGCCTATAGGCCATACTACAGACCAGACTATGGACCGGACTATAGACCAGACTATATACTAGACTATAGCCCAGACTAAAGACCAGGCTATAAACTAGACTATAGATCAAACTATAGATCAAACTATAGATCAGACTATAGACCAGACTATAGACTAGACTATAGACCAGACTATAGACTAGATTATAGACCAGACTATAGACCAGACTATAGGCCAGACTATAGACCAGACTATAGACCAGACTATAGACCAGACTATAGACCATAGTATAGACCAGACTATAAACCAGACTATAGACCAAACTATAGACCAGACTATAGAGCAGGCTATAGACCAGACTAAATACCAGGCTATAGACCAGATTAAAGACCAGACTATAGATCAAACTATAGATCAGATTATAGACCAGACTATAGACAAGACTATAGACCAGACTATAGACCAGACTATAGACCAGACTATAGACCAGACTAAAGACCAGGCTATAGACCAGACTATAGATCAAACTATAGATCAGGCTATAGATCAGACTATAGACCAGACTATAGACCAGGCTATAGAAAAGACTATAGATCAAACTATAGATCAGACTATAGACCAGACTATAGAAAAGACTATAGACCAGACTATAAACAAGACTATAGACCAGTCTATAGATTAAACTATAGATCAGACTATAGATCAAACTATAGACCAGACTATAGACCAGACTATAGCCAAGACTATAGGCCAGACTATAGACCAGACTATAGACCAGACTATAGACCAGACTATAGATCAAACTATAGATCAGACTATAGACCAGACTATAGACAAGACTATAGACAAGACTATAGACAAGACTATAGACCAGACTATAGACAAGACTATAGACCAGACTATAGACAAGACTATAGACCAGACTATAGATCAAACTATAGATCAGACTATAGATCAGACTATAGATCAGACTATAGACCAGACTATATACCAGGCTATAGACCAGACTATAGACCAGACTATTTACCGGACTACAAACCAAACTATAGTCCACTATGGATCAGACACTGGACCATACTTCACATCAGACTATAGACCATACTGTAGACCAAACTATAAATCAAATTAAAGAACAGACTATAGATCAATCTATAGACTAGACGATATATAGCCTGGTCTAGATTATAGACCAGACTATAGACCGGGCTACAGACCAAACTATAGTCTACTGTTAGACACTAGATCAGACTATAAACCGGACTATAGCCCTGACTATAGACCCGACTATAGACGAGGCTACAGACCGGACTATAGACCAGATTATATACCTGACTTTAAATCAGACAAAAGATAAGACTATATATCAGATAAAAGACCAGACTATAGATCAGATTATAGACCAGACTATATACCCGACTATAGACCAGGCTATAGACCAGACTATAGAACAGACAGTAGACCAGACTTTAAATTAGATAATAGACCAGACTATAGATCAGATTATAGACCTAGACCAGACTATAGACCAGACTCTAGACTAGACTATAGACCAGACTATAGACCAGAATTTAATCGATTTTATAAATCATAGTATAGTCAATACTTTAGAACTAACTATAGACGAGACTATAGATCCGACTATAGTCAATTCTTATTCATAGTAGAAGCCTTGCTCATAAACTAAATTCTTTAATTATAAAACTCTTTTTATATCTTTAAATTACATATTACTTTATATTTTTATTATTTTTGCAAATTTATTTATTTTTATTATTTTATTTTTTTTAAGTGTATACTTTGTTTCTTTACATTAATTCATTATTTTTTTTATATATATTATTATGCCTTTGTATGTATTTTTTTCTATATATTTTTTTTAATTTAACAATAGCAGTAGTTTTTTTTTTTTCATAAATATAATGATAACGAAATTTTGTGTTATGTATGTTTCAATATTTTATCATGTATTTGTTAATAAGTTTATATTTCTTTTTCAATAAATGACATTTAAATATGTATGTGCAAGTGTTTAGTTGTTGAAGAGAATGTTGAGAATGTATGTATTAATGTAAATTTTTATCTAATTACTATGGTTTTGCTGCACCAAATAGAATTGCCTATTGTTTAGTTAGGAAACGATTTTAGGAAGAATTTTTTAAAGAAATTTAAAAAATTGTTTGAATAAAACTAAGCATATAACTGATTAAGAATAGAGATAAAAAATATCTTAAAAAAATTTTGAAAAATTCTACAGAATATAGAAGTAATGCAGCAAAAAACTTCTCCCTAATGATTTCCTAATTTTGTAACACATTTACTAACTATTAATATGTATTATGGAGTATGTTTGTATGTATTTCGTTATTTTCTTAATTGGTCAAGAAGAATACATAGATTATTTTATGTTTTTATTTTATAAATATGTTTTTTTTTTTTATTTCAAATAATGTTAAACATTTACATTTAAACTGAAAAACAGAAAAAAAACCTTTTTATTCAAACTAGAAATATTTAGCTAAACATTAATGAGTAATTAACTTTAATTTTTGTTTAAACATTTATTTTCAAAACTTGTAAATAGTTAAGAGATGGATGATAAGGAGATGATATTAAAAGAATTTTTTTGTAATTTAAACGAAGTTTTTCATGGACTCTATAGAAAGTCAATTGATTATTAACTGGCGAAACATTGAGTTCAAAACCTGCAATATTTAGATATTTTATCTTAACACTTTTTCAATTTCCAAAAAAAAGTACTAAAATTAGAATTTCCCAGTTATTTTATTTTTGAAAATAATCCTTTTGTTTTCATTTATAAAATGATTTTGTTTTTAACAGATATTTAACGCCAATATTAAATGTTTACTTTAGTGGTAAATGAGTTGGTTGATTGATTGATTTTCTTTAGGAAATTATTATTAATATGTTATGTTAGATTTCTCTTTTTTTTTTAAATTTAACGAACACTTTTACTTTATTTTTAAGATGGTTAAGGTACACGAAGAAATATTATAAGCGAACAAATGTTTAAATATTTTTCTTTTTTATAATATAGTTTTTCTTTAGTATGTTTGTTATTATTATATAGTTTATATGTGTTTAGTGTAAGTGTATGTATATTATTAGTTATTAGCTAAATATTGTTAAGTCACTTTGAAAATTTGTTTTAGACATAAGTACATACATATAATTTATTGTTAATAGAAAATTAAATAGAGAAATTGTTTTAGTTAAAGGAATGTTTTAAAGGAATTTTGCAATTGCAACTAATTAAACCAGCAGTTAAAAAAAGTTATTGAAAACTTTTTAAGATTTTTTTTAAAAATACGAAGAACAGTGGCTATAGGAGTGAATAATAATAAAACTATAGTAGAGTATATGGACCAGACTATAGTCGAGGCTAAAGTCAAAAATACAAAACAACAGACTAGATTATGGACCACTGTAGAACAGAGGCAACAGTATAGATAAGACTATAGATGAGTCTACAGACCTGACTGTAGACTAAACTATAGGATATAGAACAGAGTATAGTCTAGACCATAGATCAGATTATAGACCAGATTAGAATTCAGACAATAGACTATATTAATGGCCACAATATAGACCAGACAATAGACCAGATTACAGACCAGACTATAGACCAAACAATAGACCAGAATATAGAATATACTATAGACCAGAATTGAGACTATAGATCAGACCAAAAAATAGACCAGAATATAGAATAAACTGTAGACTAGATTGTAGACCAGACTATAGACAACACTGTGGACCAGACTATTGCCCAGTTTACAATCAGACCTACATATCAGACTTGAAGCCAGACAATAGACCAGACTATAGACTATACAATAGACCAGACTATAGATCATAGTCGAGCTAATTTATCAGACTGTTTACATACCAGGCTATAGATCACATTATATACCAGACTATAGACAAGATAACAGGCGAGATTACAGAAAATAATGTATACTTTAGTTCATACTACAGATCAGACTACAACCCAGATTATGTACCAGAGTACAGACTGGACTGTAGACATCACTATAGACCAGACTATAGTCGAGACTATTGACCAGTTTACAATCGAGACTATAGATCAAACTATAAACCAGACATGAAGTCAGACTAGATGCCAGACTATAGAACAGACTTACAATCGATACTATAGATCATACTATAAACCAGACTATAAGCCAGACTATAGACCAGATTATAGACCAGACTATAGACCCGTCTATAAATCAGACTATACACCAGACAATAGACCAGACTATAGTCGAGACCATTGACCAGTATACAATCGATACTATAGATCGGACATTGGTCCGATCAAAATATAGATCAGACTATAGACCAGACTATAGACCACACTATAGACCAGACTATAGACCAGCTTATAGACCAGACTTTAGACTAGACTATTTACCAGACTATAAACAAGACTATAGACCAGACTATAAAGCAGACTATAGACCAGATTATAGATCAGACTATAGACAAGACTATAGACCAGACTATAGACCTGAATATAGACCAGACTATAGACCAGACTATAGATCAGACTATAGACAAGACTATAGACCAGACTATAGACCAGAATATAGACCAGAATATAGACCAGAATATAGACCAGAATATAGACCAGACTATAGACTATACAATAGACTATACAATAGACCAGACTATAGATCAGAATATAGACCAGAAGAAAGGCTGAAAGCCAGACTATAGTCGAGCTAATTTATCAGACTGTCATCGAGACTATTGACTAGTTTAAAACTAACGAATATCCGGACTATGCGTTGTATGATCAATACTATACACCAGACAATAGACCAGACTATAGTCGAGACTATTGACCAGTATACAATCGATACTATAGATCGGAATATATACCAATCTATAGACCGAACATTCATCCAGATCAGAATATAGATCGGATTATGGACCAGACTATAGACCAGACAATAAACCAGACTATAGAGTAGACTATAAACCAGACTATAGACCAGAATATAGACCAGAATATAGACCAGACTATAGACTAAACAATAGACCAGACTATAGATCAGAATATAGGATCTATAGTCTGGTCTATAGTCTTGTCTATAGTCTGCTTTATATTCTGATCTATAGTCTGCTTTATAGTCTGGTCTATATTCTAGACTAGAAGAAAGACTGAAATCGAGCTAATTTATTAGACTATAACCTAGACTATTGACCAGTTTACAACTATAGATTCGAATATCCAGACTATACGTTGTATGATCAATAATTTTAATAAAATTTAGCACTCAATTAGTAGCACCTAACTAAAATTTCAAAACTAAAACTGCTGGCTGTAGTAATATAAACTAAATAAATTAATAACAAAAAAATTGTTAAAGCTTTTTTGTTTGTCAGTGTTAGAATACATTAGATTGATTAATGCAATAAGTTATGTATTAGTTTTAATGCTGTTTAAGTATTAATTTAGTTACAATCTAAAAAAATTATTATATAACGTTTAATATTTGTTTATCATGAATTGAAAAAAATTAAGAAAACAACATTTTAACATTATTTTTTCTTTGTGTTTTGCTTAATGTATGTTAATAAACGATTAATTGATTATATTAGTTTTCTTGTCTATGTATGTATATTTGTATATAAAGAGAAAGGGGGGGGGGGGGGAGGATAGAGTGTTAAGAGAGACAGTTATTAATATTAATAATAATATATACGAGTATAAATGTAATACGATTTTAAGATGTTCACTGAAAATAGAATTGTTTGTAGAAAAAAATGTAAAAGCATACAGTTAGTATGGTTTTTGTTTTGTCTCAGGATAAAAAAAAGCAACTAAAAAGCCCAGTAATTAAAAAAATAATCAGAGGAATTGAAATAAAGTGTGAATACATAAATAATATAATGTTAGATTTTAGTAAATAATAAGAAAAACATAAAATTTTGTTAAATATTTATTAAAGCCAAAAAATAATAAGAAATAATTATAAATGTAAACAACAATAAATTGCAAAAACTACTGTGAAAAATATGCAATATTTTTCGGTTAGTAACTATAAAACTCAAAATAGCAAATAGTTTAATGAAAAAAGCGGTGTGCATGCATTACCACCGATCCCAACGTACTGAAAAATTACCAACCTTATTGTCAAAATCGGCAAAATCAGCAAAACCTCCAGGATTTGAGGATGAACCAAAGGCATCTGGTTGTGCCGGACGATTGGGAGCCTAAAATGAAATTAATAGACAAACAAAGACATTATTAAGTGCTTTTAGTTTAAGTTGTAATAAAAACAAACCTGTAAGGGCCTGGGTGGAGCTGGTCTTGGCGGTGGTACCTTTGATTTTTTGGGCGGTAAAGCTGGACTAGGCGATTCTGGTCTAGGTGGAGGTCCTGACTTATTACTGCTGGCCAATGTGTTAGCAGTTTGTGTATTGGGGCTTAATACCTGACCCTGACCCGTGGGAGCATGTAAAGATGCAAAGGGATCACTATCAAAGTTATCTTTGACAGGCTGTAATGTTTAAAAGAATCATAAGTAAAACAAAAAATATTATCAGAAAACCATCTTCATCATTACCTCTGTTTTATTAGCAAATGCATCCCCACCAAAGGGATCTTTTTGTGTTTCACCAAATCCTCCACTGTTAGCACTGCTGCCAAAAGCATCAAAACCCGCATCGAATCCAGTATTAAAACTATCATCGAAACCTGTTTTTGTTGTTGCTGTCTTTGTTGTATTACCCGCAAAGGGATCACTCTCAAAACCATTTGTTGTAAAGCCATTGTTTTTATTTAAAGCTGTATTATTATCATTGAAGGGATCATCTTTTGGTATATCAATTTCTTTTTCCAAGGTTTTACGTGCTTCATCGAAATCTGGTTCAATTTTTAATTGATATTCTGAGACTAGTTCAGCGTTTTCTGCATCGATGGCAGCTCGACACATTAGTAAAGCATCAGTCATTTGACGTTGGGTTTCCATTAGTTGTGTGACCATTGAACGGATCTAAAAAGGGAAGCGGAGGAAATAAGTTTGTACTTTTTTTTTAAAAAACCGAACATAAATGAAAAATTTTAATTAAAAAAATCTGTAGAACAAGATAATTCTTAGAAAGTTTTGAAAATTCAAATTAAGGATCAAACTTTATTTTAGGCTTAAAAGCTCTTTGAAAACCCGAGGGTAAAGGTATATCTTCTTTTTTTTCGAATATTAAAATTTTAACGAATTTTGAATTTTTTTAATTTATAAAAAAAGTTTTTGGAATAAAGCTTTAATAGCCTGCTTTAGAAAACTTAAGAGAAATATTTTCAATTAAAAGCTTTTTTAGAAAACTTTTTAAGGGAAATATTTTTAATAAAATGATTTTATTGAAAGAGCTTTATACACAGAAAAAATTAATTTTAAAAAATTTTCAATTAAACGATTAATCAAGAATTTTAAAAGGGTTCAATTCATTTTGTATTTGATTCATAAAAATGTATAATCAAATACGTATTTAACAACAACAAAAATAGAAAAAAATAAAAATTTTGTGTACGAAATCAATTATAAGTAGTAATTGAATATACAATTTTTGTTATAGGTTGAACTTCAAAAAATAAAATAATTGAAAACGGGGTTTCGGTAATTGAAATCGTTTTTCAGTTTTTTCTGTGTATGAAAAACGTTGTTTAGAATCGGTTCAAATGAAAAAACTTTTTATAAAAAGCTTTCAACGAAAAAAGTTTTATAAAAAGCTATTAAAAGCTTTCAATAAAAAGTATTTTAATAAAAGCTTTTATTAAAACATCCTTGTTTACAAAAGGCTTCTAATCAAAAAATAAATTTTAAGCTTTTATGAAAAGCTTTTAAAAAACTTTTTGTAAAAAGCTTTTTATGACAAAATTTTTTTGAAAGCTTTTTATGAGTTTTTTGAGAGCTTTTTATTAAAAATGCTTTGTCAACAAAAAGCTTTTAATAGAAAACAAATTTTAAGTTTTTATAAAAAAGCTTTTAACCAAAACAATGGTTTTTAGGAAAAGCTTTTCGAAAAAAAGTTTTCTTCGATTTATTCTTCATACAAAGCTTTTTGAAAATTGTTTAATGAAAAGCATTTTTTTGAAAAAAGTGGTTCATAAGAAGTTTTAAATGAAGACACATTTTATAAAAAGCTTTCCTCGGTTTTTTTTTTAAGTTTTTTGAAAATTTTTATGAAAAGCTTAAATTGTAAAATTTTCTTCACAAGTACTTATTAGCACAAAAAAGATTTTATTTTTTTTGAGAAAGCTTTTAGTAAAAAAGTGGCTTATAAAAAGTTTTGAATGAAGACACATTTTATAAAAAGCTTTCATCGGTTTTTTTTTTTTTTTGACTTTTTTTGGAAATTTTTATGAAAAGCTTAAATTGTAAAATTATCTTCCCAAGTACTTATTAGGACAAAAAAGATTAAATTTTTTGAGAAAGCTTTTCGTAAATAAGTTTTATAAAAAGCTTTCTTTAGAATAAAAGTTGTTTATATAAAATTTTAATGAAAAAAATGTTTTTATAAAAAGCTTCTTGTAAAATAGTTTAATAAATAGCTTTTTTAAGTGGTTTATAAAAAGTTTGATTGAAATGTTTGAAAATGAAAGGTTTTTTTTGAATAATTTGAAAAGGTTATGAGTCATTTAAAAAAAAAACCATAAAAGCCGTTGATGAAAAAAACTTTTTTGTTTTTTTTAATTGTTTTTGCAAAGAATTAAAAAAGCTTTTGATGAAAACAGTTTTTTTGAAATTTTAAGAAGTTTTTAAAGAAAAAGCTTTTTATAAAAAATAGTTGCTAGAAAAAAGCTTTTAATAAAAATATATAAAAAGCTTAATTCAAAGCTTTTATTCGCAATAAATTTAAAAGCTTTGTATAAAAAAGTTTTTTTAAAGCTTTTTGTAAAAAGTTATCTTTTTTAAAGCTTTTAAAAAAATTTTTTATATTTTGATTGAAAAATTAACCAAATTCAACTTTTAATGTTAATTCTTCAAACTTACCGAACTTATTTGCAATTGTGTATTTTGTAAATGATTTGTTAATTTTTGTAATTCACGATTATTTTCATCATATTCCTTTTGCAATGAATTCTCTTCATCTTTAAGCTTTTGTAATTCTGAACGTTTTGCATTCAGTTCACCCTCTTGTTCATTAATAGTGTCTTCTTGTTTCTGACATTGTTCACGGATTTTATTAACCTACAAATAGAAAAGAAACAAAAATATAAAAAAAAAAACAAAACAAGGGATTAGTTTTTAATTCAAATGTAATATAGAATTAATTTAAATATAATACACAAAATCTAGAAATTATTGAGAACGCATGCATGCAGTAGTCAGTCTAGTTTCAAATAAAGTTTTATGTTTACTTTTCATATTTGGCTGAAAGTACGGCTGAAGGCGCAGAAGAGAAACACAAATTATAATGTTAAACAAATACTAATGTTGTTGGTGGTATGGTTATGTATTGTTTATAGAAAATATTAACACACATATTAACAGACAAAATAAATTACATAAAATAAATAAAACAAACAGAATAAACTAAACGAAATAAAACATAAGGGAAAATAACTTAACCAACCTGAATTCTCGTTTGGGTAATATCTAGATTTATACTTTCTAAGGACAGCTTATATTCAGAGCTCTTTATTTTGGCAAATATTTTCAATTAAATTTTAATTGGTTTGGGGAGTTTTGTACAGAGGTTTTTTTTAGGAACGTGCATAAACCATAATAAAATGTATTTGTAGCACATAACATTAGCCATTAGAAGTCAATAATTTTAAACAAAAAAACACACCCGTTTTTTAATTTTTAACATAACAAAAAAGAAAACATAATTAATTAAAATTTAACAAAACAAAAAACTATAATTAATAAAAAAACATAATCCAAAATAAATTGAAATAAAGAAATCAACTACTTTTAGTAATTTCAAATTCTTTATAATTCATACTAACCTGAGCTTTAAGATCATCTAAACGTTTCTGTGCCTCGCCACGTTGATTTTCCAATTGTTTTAAAGTTGCTGATAAAGTATCCAATTCGCTCTGTTATAATTAAACAAAATATTGTTTAAAAAATTTCCTTGATTTTATTTCACGATTGTAATTACCTGCAAACTTCTAACTTCACCATTTTTAATGCGTATATCGGCTTCTTTTTGAGCTATTTCAGTTTCTAAAGCTCTTCGTTCTTTAGCCAATTCTTCAATTTCCTTCGATATCATTTCCAATTCTGGATTAGTATAAGTTGGTTTTGATTCCTTGGATTTAATTTGATATGAGTTTTTAAGTGAATTGTTTATTTAAAATTAAAAATATCTTAAACTTACTTGTACATCTACACCGGATACTATGCCACGCATTGAAGGTGGCACCATGTTGGCAGTCAATACTTGTGGTGGATCAATACCTCTTTGTTTGCGTTCTACCATCCACATGGCCAAAGCGAATTGTTCTAAAGTTAATTTACCCGATTGGTTAGTGTCACAAAGGGCCCTGAAAAAAGGATTTTAAATATTTAAAAATTTTCTGTATCGAACGTTTTCATTGATTCATTAAAAGCTTTTTGTGTACAACTTTTTTAAACTTTTTACATGAAAAGTTTATTTCAAAAACATTTTCTGTAAAAAGCTTTAAATCAAAACTTTTTTCTTGGAAAAAATAAACTTTTATAAATTCTTATATAAGCTTTTAGATTAAAACTTTCATAAAAAGCTTTTTCGAAAACTTTTATTATAAAAGACTTTTCCACAGAAAGCATTTTATAAACTTCATTCAAGCATTTTATAAACTTCAAATTTTAATAAAATGCTTTTTAAAAAATGTTTCATAAAAAGCTTTTTAAAGTATTTTTAATAAAAAGCTTTTTAAAGCATTTTTAATAAAAAGCCATTTAAAGCATTTTTAATAAAAAGCTTTTTAAAGCTTTTCACAAAAAACTTTTTTCAGATCGTATTCTTAACAACCTCCGAAAAGTTTAAATACAACAAGATTTTCAACTTACCAAATATGAGCCAACATCTTTTGGGGCACACCTGATTGCAAGAATACATTTTTAACCTCCAGACCCGAAACTAAACCATCTTTATCGCGATCAGCTTCTCTAAACATGACCTCGAAACGTTTCATATCGTCGGCTGTAACAACCCAATCGGCATTGGCAGTTACCGATGGCGGAGCACCAATGGGTATAAGAGGATCTGTGGAAATGAGCGGTGCCACGGTAGCGGGACCACCAACTGGAGGAACACGTTGCATAGGTGGTGGTACAGTAACGGGTAAGGGTATTGCTGGTGGTGGTGCAATATCCTTGGGAAAGTTGGCTACAAAACCACCATCGCCAAAACCTTCATTCGAGGGAGCCCTAGGAACGGCAGCACCAGCAGGTGGTGGTGGCATGGCAGGTGGACCAGGTTTGGGTGGTGGGGCGCCCATGCCAGGTTTACGCAATTCCACCGGCAAAACATCGGGTACCGTGCGCTTCTCTAGTGTTTTATATACCAAATGCATGGCAACCAAAAATTCATGTTTATCCAAATTGCCATCTTTATCCTGATCAGCTAAGTCCCAAATTTTACCCAAAGTATCCATGGGTAATTTGGATTCCAATAGAACACCTTTCACTTTATTGCCTGGCAACATGCCACCCACTGGTTTCAAGGACTCGAATAACTGTTCATATTTTAAGCGATCAATAACACTAATGGACCAATCGCCCGTAGGCACTCCTCCAGCCGCTACAGGAGCTGGTGGTACTCTAGGTGGCACAATCTTGGGTAAGTCACCCTAAAACATCAAAGAAAAGCCATATTCGTGGCAAATAAAGTAATTTTTAAGTTTTTTTCGAATTACATACCACTTTAGGTGGCCTTTCTGTATCCATATAAATGTTATTCATATTGTACACATGACCATGTTGAGCCAGAGACACCAATTTAAGGGCTACATAAAAACCCGGTTTATCCAGAAATCCTTTACCATTGGGATCTGATAAATCCCATACACGACTTAAAACCACATCGCTAAGGCCAGATTTCTTTAAAAACTTTGCTGCAGCCATAGCCTCTATGGTACCCGCACCCTTGGGATCCATCTATATTAACAACAATCAAATGTTAAAGGCTTTATCTTTCAATTGGCTAAAAATCAATCGCCTCTTCCGTCATAGATAACGAGTGTATTACAAAATCTTTTTTCCTTCACAATTTCCCTTACCTGTTTATAGTAGGCCTCATAAATCGCTCCGTGCTTACCGCACAATTTGGCAAAATCTATATTCATTTTGTTGCACTAGGTTCCTCCCTTTTTTTATTAATTTTCCTCGTTATTTAATCCAAAATATACAAAAGTTCTTTAAACTTTTCTCTACGAATTTTTACATTCAATTGCGATTACACTGCTATTTTTTACAAGAAAAAAATGTATTTTATTATCACAAAATCGATAAACTGTAGAAAAAATTCTGACAGTTGAATCGATTTTACCCCAAATAAAACAACAAAAAAATAACTGTGGTGAATTTTTTTTATAAATGGTATTTTACGTTTTGACGACACCCTTAATTTTTTCAATTCTTTTATAAACGCTTTTAAAATATATATTTTGAACTTTTTTCAACGGAAATTATATTATATTTATTATATTTTATATAAAGAATGGCTTTTTCATCGAAAATTGCTTTTAAACAATATTATTTTATTAAATAATTCCAGTACAGAAAAACAGCGAGCTAACAAACTCGATTAATCAAATTACACTGTTGATAAAAATGGCACTGAAGTGGAATGACAAAGAGTTGCCTGACAATGAGGAAAGAGTGATGCCGTATCATTTTGTTTTATATCGTATAAAGACGTTAATTAAGAGTTGAGTATTTATTTTAAATTAAAAATAACGAAAAAAAAGTTTCGGAAGTGGACTTTATATGGAAGCAATGAATAATTATGGCCAACATATTGGTGTTACATTTTGTCCCGATTTGGTTATTTATTAATGAACTTTGTTTATTTTCTCATGATTTAGATGTATATATGCAGTATTTTATGATTATGTCGAAATCCATTTTCCTTTATTTATGGACTCATTTAAAATACTCTACAGTCTAGTCTATAGTCTAGTCTATAGTCTAGTCTATAGTCTAGTCTATAGTCTAGTCTATAGTCTAGTCTATAGTCTAGTCTATAGTCTAGTCTATAGTCTAGTCTATGTCTAGTCTATAGTCTAGTCTATAGTCTAGTCTATAGTCTAGTCTATAGTCTAGTCTATAGTCTAGTCTATAGTCTAGTCTATAGTCTAGTCTATATCTATCTATAGTCTAGTCTATAGTCTAGTCTATAGTCTAGTCTATAGTCTAGTCTATAGTCTAGTCTATAGTCTAGTCTATAGTCTAGTCTATAGTCTAGTCTATAGTTTATTATGGCCAACATATTGGTGTTACATTTTGTCCCGATTTGGTTATTTATTAATGAACTTTGTTTATTTTCTCATGATTTTAGATGTATATATGCAGTATTTTATGATTATGTCGAAATCCATTTTCCTTTATTTATGGACTCATTTAAAATACTCTACAGTCTAGTCTATAGTCTAGTCTATAGTCTAGTCTATAGTCTAGTCTATAGTCTAGTCTATAGTCTAGTCTATAGTCTAGTCTATAGTCTAGTCTATAGTCTAGTCTATAGTCTAGTCTATAGTCTAGTCTATAGTCTAGTCTAGTCTAGTCTATAGTCTAGTCTATAGTCTAGTCTATAGTCTAGTCTATAGTCTAGTCTATAGTCTAGTCTATAGTCTAGTCTATAGTCTAGTCTATAGTCTAGTCTATAGTCTAGTCTATAGTCTAGTCTATAGTCTAGTCTATAGTCTAGTCTATAGTCTAGTCTATAGTCTAGTCTATAGTCTAGTCTATAGTCTAGTCTATAGTCTAGTCTATAGTCTAGTCTATAGTCTAGTCTATAGTCTAGTCTATAGTCTAGTCTATAGTCTATAGTCTAGTCTATAGTCTAGTCTATAGTCTAGTCTATAGTCTAGTCTATAGTCTAGTCTATAGTCTAGTCTATAGTCTAGTCTATAGTCTAGTCTATAGTCTAGTCTATAGTCTAGTCTATAGTCTAGTCTATAGTCTAGTCTATAGTCTAGTCTATAGTCTAGTCTATAGTCTAGTCTATAGTCTAGTCTCGGGTTTCGTTCTTATTTAAAATCGTTGAAAATTTAAAAATAACTGAAAACTTAGCAGGCTTATAATAAGTGGCCTCCGGTAGGTTAGTGTTCGTATCTTGTAGGTCAGAGGTGGTTAGTTCTATTTCCACCTGGAGCTCACAGCAAGACCTATACACCTATGTGTATTTCTTCGTATTTGATGTATATACATTATATTGTCAAACTAAACAACTAATTAACTGGCTTATAGTCGTTGTTAAGCCGCCACTGATATTTTTAGTGACAGCTGCCGTCTTCATTAATATTTGTCGGTGCAGGGCTCTCTCTGCTTTTTGCTGAAACATCCTACCAAGGCGAATTTACATAAGGTGTTATTCAATCAGCTGATTATTATTTTTTTTTCTTAATTCTCCTGGATATAAAGTTTGTTTTTCCAATGATTGACAATGTTACTAAGAGTAACAGAAGAAAAAGAAGAAAGTTTGTTTTTGTTTACATTTTAATATTTAAAAATTTCTGTTTAAACAGAGAAGAACTTCATTAGTATTTTGAATTATTTATGAAAATTCTGAAAATACCAAACATTTTGCAAACAAATATTATTTTATTTAAATAATTGCATCATTTCATTTCGTTGTATCTTAATTGGTATATGTATATACAAAAATTTTATTTAAGAAAAATATTTTTTCTATTTAATGTTAACATATTAAACAATATTGTTTAATATTTTATATAAATACTGTGTAGATAACGTGATTAACTGAAAAGGTCTGTCCCGGAACTCTTTATATAACAAAACCGATGTGTGCTATTTACCCGACAGACGGCAGCTACGTTATTGCCAAATTTTTTAATTTACTCCGCCTTATGCAACAAAGATTTATTCATTCGTTATAAATTGTTTTCATATATTTATACTTTTTTATGTTTAGTTTTCCCGAAAAATTAAGTTTTATATTATTTCAGGCATATACTTAAGATTTGCAAATTAATCTGCCGGAATAGAATTTTTCGTTTGATATGTTTGCTTAACAAATTTATTATTTTTATCGTTACTTTTTTTTAAATATAAAATTTTCACAAACAATTTTCATGAAATGAATTCGCCGTACATATTATTTTTGACATCTAATTGAACCAAATGCAAAAACAAAATATGTGTACATGTAAAATGTTATTGTTGCCGAACTGCCACCACCTCATGTGAATTCGCCTTGCTTCCTACGGAAGAAAACGAACAAGAAGAAGGAGTAGATAAAAGATAAACAACAAATGTCTTCGCGATTTTTTAGCGTATATAAACAAAAAAACCTTTAGGTGTAGAAAATTTTTGCGGTTTTTACTTATTGGACGAGTAAGAAATTAAGAAAAGAACTTAATTCTCAATTTAATAAATTTAAAAAGTGTTAAATTAAAGATATTTGCAAATTAAAAAGTATTACGAAGTCATGAAATTAAATGAACCAGTTAGTGGTAGCAGTCCAGTAGTAACACCTCTTAAAATATCCTCCGTATTGGGACAGAAATTGGCGAAGGTGGAGCCAATGCAAAAAAATGATTTATTAGAGAATGGTGGCGGCGGTGCTACTGCTGCTGCAAACGATGAAGATTTTGATAATTCTCCAGACGAAGATGAAGATTCTACAAAAGATGAAGATGTGGCTTTAACGACTACTGCTGCTGCATTTGCAAAAGATAATATTAAGTTAGAGACGGATGTGGGAGAGGGTGGTGGTGGTGGAAGTGTTGGCGGTGGCATTGTGGCAGATGGCATTGTTGGAGGTGGTGTTGATAATGATACAGCCGAAACAGAAGAAGAATCGAATGCTGGTGGCAAAAAGAAAGGTGTACGAAAAAAACGTTCTATTAATTGGGAGGAAGCGGAAAGGGTAAGTGCATTTATTAGTTTAATTAAAAAACTTTTTCTTTGGTTTGGTTGTTATGTTATGGTTCTTTTTTTTAATTTTACAATTAGTTGATTATTTTTTAATTTAATTTTCATTTAAAATAACATTGATTGAGCTATTTCTTATTATGCAAATAAGTTTTTATTATTAACCCTTAAACGGTCTGAATGTTGTGTTTTTGTTGCTTTTGTTTATTTTATGACTTCTTGGGCTGGTGCTGCGTGTAGTTATTTATTATTATGCAAAATTTGCTTTTTTGTTCCTTTTAATAATTTTATGTTGCTGTTAATTTGTGTTGATATTTGTACCCTACACCCCACGTAGAAGTTATCATAGGTATTATGTGTACCCTCTAAAGATTTTTGACATCCATATTAACGTATGCTGATCAATCTGTTGAGTTGAGAACTTTAAAAGATTTCAACAAAGCATTCCAAAGAATCTTTTGAATGTTTTAAAGGAACTTTGCAAAGTTTCCTATAGAAACTTTACAAAGCTTTCTATAAAAACCTTGAGTTGAAAACTTTAAAAGATTTCAACAAAGCATTCCAAAGAATCTTTTGAATGTTTTTAAAGGAACTTTGCAAAGTTTCATATAGAAACTTTACAAAGCTTTCTATAAAAACCTTACAAAGCTTTCTTTTAATACAAAGTTCTCGTTTGAATTCCTGTCGGGAATGCTTCATACATCCTTTTTTAATTAACCCTTAGTATATTTTATCTGTTGCTTTGTAACTACGCTTGAATGGTGATTTAATCGGTTCTCTTTTAATTTCTGTTTTAATTTAAAAAAATCTTGTTCTAATATTTGCAATTGTGCATTTTTAAAGTTTAAACAATTGTGTTTAAAAAATCCTCTTTCCTTAGAGCCTTCTAGTTGAGGTTATTAAACCGAAAGTTGATTTTGTGGAAAATAAAGCTGTTGATGCAAAAAGTATCAAGTCTAAACGTATGGCTTGGTTGCATGTAACCAAACAGTAAGTGATTAACAGATTTTTCTAATAAAACATTTAAAAAAAATTTAATAATTTGTTCGACTAGATTTAATTCATTAAATTTTCGTCATCGTTCTTTGGAACAAATACAAGTACAGTGGCGTAGTATGAAAAATTTGGCCAAAAAAGAATATCAACAAAAACATCCCAAGAGCACAGCCTCACAACTGGAGGGCTTACAAATGTTGGAATTTATGGAGGAAATGCAAAAGGAGCCCATAATGGGTGGCACA
This sequence comes from Lucilia sericata, assembly GCF_015586225.1. Taxonomy (NCBI): domain Eukaryota; kingdom Metazoa; phylum Arthropoda; class Insecta; order Diptera; family Calliphoridae; genus Lucilia; species Lucilia sericata. The sequence continues at coordinate 224,618 of NW_023994733.1, forward strand.
CGCAGTCAAACGCGCAACTCGACAATACAAAATTCGCTTAAAAAAGAATTGCCTGACGATATGGAAGATGAAGAGGAGGATACCCCGTTGGCGGCTTTACCCAATGCTCTATTGAATCACAGTAACAGTGAAGATACACAACCAACATCAACTTTAGCACTACCATCACCTCCCACCTCAGCAGAATCACATCACTTGGAATACCAGCAGCAGCAGCAACAACAACAATTAATGGAAGTTAATAATATTAGAATGAAAAAGAAAAAATCTTTACCGAAAATCAAGCAAAAACTCACTAAAACCAAGAGCCCTTTGTTAAGTTCCAAATTGCAGGAGAAATCCTCCTCAGGTGGAGGCATAGGTTTAAAGATCAAACGACAAAAGTGTGAAACCTCAACATCATCTTCCTCTTTGACAGATGTTTCCACCACTGGCATTATGTTGAATTCAATGTCTAATGTTAATACCAGCTATCATACCACCGATTCAAAAGCCGCCAATAACACAGTATCCCTTACCTCCACTAACCTAAACACACCGCCTCTTTCTCCTCCCATCTGCTTAGATGAAAAGTATAAGAAACAATTATTCGATCTAATAAAACGTGCGCGTTTGGCTGAAATAGATTTTGCCCGTAAAGAACACGAGCAAAAGTTACGCTTTGAACAGCAAGAGCAGGAACTCAAATTACGTTATATGACCGAAATTCATGAACAACGAATGCGTTTTTGTTTGCAGGAACATGAAGCTCGCATGCGAGTTTTTGCCACCGCAGCACAGGCAACAAATACAACGCTTCCTGCTAGCAACAACGAAAAATAAAATATTTATGAGAAACAAAAGAAATTATGGAAAAGTTAAAAGATTAAATGCCAATAATATTAAACACAAATGGGATATAACAACAATAACAATAATAATAATGTATTATATACTCATACATAGGAATTATGTATTTATGTATTGTATATGTATAACTTATGCATTTATTATTTTTAAATTATTATTTTAATACTCAGCTAATTTGAATGGTTGTATTCATTTATTTTTTATTTTTATATTAAGAAATTTAGAAATCTTTTAGATGCTAAACAGATATAAAATACCACTCAACTTCAGCAGTTCTGTAAGGTTTTCTTGTTTTGTAAAAAGAAGTAAAATGTTACGAAAAAAACGTGAAAATTTTGTTAAGAACAAACAAAATTCAAAAAGTTTCCAAGTATTCATTTTGTTCATACAAAACAAGACCGTTATTGTATAGGAATTTTATAATATTTTTTTACTTATATTTAAGTATTTTCATAAAACACTTTTCAGTATTATTAAGTCATTTTTTATATATTTTTTATTATTTAATTATGTAGTTTAATATTCATATTTTTGAGCTATAAGTTCGTTTAACCATTAATTTGGTGCAAAATAAATAATTTAAAAAGTTTTAATAAATAAATTAAAAAAATCAAAAAACATATTGAAATTTAATAAAATAGAAGTGCAATAATAAAATTACTTGTACTTGTGTTTAATTTTAAAAACAACTACAGATATAGATAGATAGATAGATAGATAGATAGATAGATAGATAGATAGATAGATAGATAGATAGATGGATGGATGGATAGATTGATAGATAGATAGATAGATAGATAGATAGATAGATAGATAGATAGATAGATAGATAGATAGATAGATAGATAGATAGATAGATAGATAGATAGATAGATAGATAGATGGATAGATTGATAGATAGATAGATAGATAGATAGATAGATAGATAGATAGATAGATAGATAGATAGATAGATAGATAGATAGATAGATAGATAGATAGATAGATAGATAGATAGATAGATAGATAGATAGATAGATAGATAGATAGATAGATAGATAGATAGATAGATAGATAGATAGATAGATAGATAGATAGATAGATAGATAGATAGATAGATAGATAGATAGATAGATAGATAGATAGATAGATAGATAGATAGATAGATAGATAGATAGATAGATAGATAGATAGATAGATAGATAGATAGATAGATAGATAGATAGATATAGATAGATAGATAGATAGATAGATAGATAGATAGATAGATAGATAGATAGATAGATAGATAGATAGATAGATAGATAGATAGATAGATAGATAGATAGATAGATAGATAGATAGATAGATAGATAGATAGATAGATAGATAGATAGATAGATAGATAGATAGATAGATAGATAGATAGATAGATAGATAGATAGATAGATAGATAGATAGATAGATAGATAGATAGATAGATAGATAGATAGATAGATAGATAGATAGATAGATAAATAGATAGATAGATAGATAATAGATAGATAGAATAGATAGATAGATAGATAGATAGATAGATAGATAGATAGATAGATAGATAGATAGATAGATAGATAGATATAGTTCATCCATGTGTGCAAGAAAATAGAAACCAAAACGACATTCCCTATTACCAGCCATTGCTGGACAGAAACAGAGGAAGTGGGACCCCGTTTCTTCTTCATCTTCATTATATATATCAATGGCATAGCGTCCAGGTATTAGAGACAATACTTGCCAAAAGGTTAGTCTTAGAATTATCTTATATATATCTTATATATACTAGTTTATTATTACTAGACTGCTGATTAGTCTATGGACTAGTAGTCTGTTGACTATTCTATGGACTAGTCTATTAATTACTCTATGGACTAGTTTGTTGACTTGCCTATGGACTAGTCTGTTGACTTGTCTATAGATTAGTTTGTTGACTTGTCTATTGTCTGCTCTATGTTATAGCCTTTTGACTAATCTATGAACATGTATATTGCCCACTTTGAAGTAGTCTATTGTCTAGTTTATAAAGTGAACATTATT
>NW_023994733.1:232500-235000 GCF_015586225.1 Lucilia sericata
CATTAATGAAATATTTTATAAAGTTTTAAGTGATAATTTGTGGCATTAAGTAATTTGAGCAATTATTTATTTTTTAAATATAATTATTTTTATCTACCATTTTAGCCAAATATTGTTTAATGTGCATCAGCCATGGGGAATTCAGTACGTTTAAGTACTTTTTAATATCGACTATAGACTAGTCTAGTCTATGGTCTAGTCTATAGTATAGTCTATAGTCTATCTATGTCTAGTCTATAGCTAGTCTATAGTCTAGTCTATAGTTAGTCTATAGTCTAGTCTATCGTCTAGTCTATAGTCGTCTATGTTAGTCTATAGTCTAGTCTATCGTCTAGTCTATAGTCTAGCTATAGTCTAGTCTATAGTCTAGTCCTATAGTCTAGTCTATAGCTAGTCTATTAGTCAGTCTATAGTCTAGTCTATTAGCTAGGTCTATAGTATAGGTCTATAGCTAGTCTCTAGTCTCAGTCTATAGTCAGTCTATAGTCTATAGAGTCTATAGTCTAGTTATAGTATAAGTCTATAGTCTAGTCTATAGTCTAGTCTATAGTCTAGTCTATAGTCTAGTCTATAGTCTAGTCTATAGTCTAGTCTATAGTCTAGTCTATAGTCTAGTCTATAGTCTAGTCTATAGTCTAGTCTATAGTCTAGTCTATAGTCTAGTCTATAGTCTAGTCTATAGTCTAGTCTATAGTCTAGTCTATAGTCTAGTCTATAGTCTAGTCTATAATCTAGTCTATAATCTAGTCTATAGTCTAGTCTATAGTCTAGTCTTTAGTCTAGTCTATAGGCTAGTCTATAGTCTAGTCTATAGTCTAGTCTATAGTCTAGTCTATAGTCTAGTCTATAGTCTAGTCTATAGTCTAGTCTATATTCTAGTCTATAGTCTAGTCTATAGTCTAGTCTATAGTCTAGTCTATAGTCTAGTCATAGTCTAGTCTATAGTCTAGTCTATAGTCTAGTCTACAGTCTAGTCTATAGTCTAGTCTAGTCTAGTCTATAGTCTAGTCTATAGTCTAGTCTATAGTCTAGTATATAGTCTAGTCTATAGTTCTAGGTCTATAGTCTAGTCTATAGTCTAGTCTATAGTCTAGTCTATAGTCTAGTCTATAGTCTAGTCTATAGTCTAGTCTATAGTCTAGTCTATAGTCTAGTCTATAGTCTAGTCCTATAGTCTAGTCTATGTCTAGTCTATAGTCTAGTCTATAGTCTAGTCTATAGTCTAGTCTATAGTCTAGTCTATAGTCTAGTCTATAGTCCAGTCTATAGTCAGTCTATAGTCTAGTCTATAGTCTAGTCTTAATTAGTCTAGTCTATAGTCTAGGTCTATAGTCTAGTCTATAGTCTAGTCTATAGTCTAGTCTATAGTCTAGTCTATAGTCTAGGTCTATAGTCTAGTCTATAGTCTAGCTATAGTCTAGTTCTATAGTCTAGTCTATAGTCTAGTCTATAGGTCTAGTCTATAGTCTAGTCTATAGTCTACTCTATAGTCTAGTCTAATAGTCTAGTCTATAGTCTAGTCTATAGGTCTAGTCTATAGTCTAGTCTATGGTCTAGTCTATAGTCTAGTCTATAGTCTATAGTCTAGTCTATAGTCTAGTATATAGTCTAATATAGTCTAATTTCAAAATTTCCTATTTCAAAATTTCAATTTTCCATGCCTGATGTGTATTTAACTTGATGTATTTAAATTCTGTCTACATCCTTAAAAATTCTTCTTAAATCTGCTTTACGTAAGTGTTGGTGCAGGTCATAAATTTTATTCAATGGAAAGAAATAATCTTTATAAGTATTATGAAACTACGTTGTTAATTTATTTAAGTATAAGTACTCATATAATACTACTTTTCTTTATGTTGAAGGGGGGTGGGGGTGAGTTTCTGTTAAAAAACAGCATAATGCTTAAGTAGTAAGCGCTAAATAATTGAAGCATACAACCTATTATATTTATTGTTATACTTGGAATTGTACAAATAAAGTAATGGAAAATGTCATCACAATATTATAATTGTCTTGTTACGTTTTCCAAATTCTTTAATTTCTCCAACTCCATTTTCCAATGTCCTTCTCTTATATTCTTTGTTTGAAGCAAATCATGTCTAAAATTGTTCAAATATCTTTGAAACTAAAATGTGATTTATCAATAGATATTCATGTAGATAAATCAATTACAAAATTGATGTACTGTATGTAATAGTCATTAATCTAGAAGAACCTTGACATATTTTGTTGTAAGAAAAAACAACTTAATTTCTTTCGTGTGCCTACAACTTACCCCATTTATTATGTGCGCACTCCTAATTACAAAATAATCGTTTTGAGTTCTTTTTTTATTTGTTTGTTTTGATTGTTGTCCCTGAGAAAAAGAAAGCATGCATACGTTTGTGTATTAAATTATACGAGTTTTAATTCGAATCAAACCACAGATTTATAAATTTTTCTTCTCTAATTTAAAAAAACTCTTTAAAACAATAAGATGTTCATAAACAGAATTGTTGAA
>NW_023994733.1:237500-249121 GCF_015586225.1 Lucilia sericata
GTAATAATAATTTTTATTAGGATATGTGTTTAGTTTGAGTATCCCAAATGGACTATTAGTGTAAAATTAGGATTATGTTCAATGTCATAAGGAAAATATATTTTTAGTGGCAAAATAGTAACATTAAGTGTAACGTGTTACATTGAATTCAACTACAATTATATTTTAGGTTGTAGCAAATAGAATAGTGTATAGAGTAGTCAATAGACTATTATAGAGTAGAGTATAGAATAGTCAAAAGACCAGTCTATAGAGTAGTCTATGGATTACTCTAAAGAGTTGTCAATAGAGTAGTCAATGGACTAGTTTATAGAGTAGTCAATGATCTAGTCTATTCCATACACAATGGACAAGTCTATAGAGTAGTCAATGGACTAGTTTATAGAGTAATCTATGTACTAGTCTATAGAATAGTCAATGAACTAGTCTATAGATTGGTCGGTCAATGGACTAATCTATAGACTATTCTATAGAGTAGTCAATGGACTATTCTATAGAGTAATCAATGGACTAGTCCATAAAGTAGTCAATAGACTAGTCTATAGAGTGGGCAATAGACTAGTCTATAGAGTAGTCAATGGGTTATTCTATAAAGTAGTCTATGGACTAGTCTATAGAGTAGTCAATGTCTATTCCATAGACAAAGGACTAGTCTAAAGAGTAGTCAATGGACTAGTCTATAGAGTAGTCAATGGATTAGTCAATGGATTAGTCTATAGAGTAATCAATGGACTAGTCTATAGAGTAGTCAATGGAATAGTCTATAGAGTAGTCAATGGACTATTCTATAGAGTAATCAATGGACTAGTCCATAAAGTAGTCAATAGACTAGTCTATAGAGTGGGCAATAGACTAGTCTATAGAGTAGTCAATGGGTTATTCTATAAAGTAGTCTATGGACTGGTCTATAGAGTAGTCAATGTCTATTCCATAGACAAAGGACTAGTCTAAAGAGTAGTCAATGGACTAGTCTATAGAGTAGTCAATGGATTAGTCAATGGATTAGTCTATAGAGTAGTCAATGGACTAGTCTATAGAGTAGTCAATGAACTAGTCTATAGAGTAGTCTATGGACTAGTCTATAGAGTAGTCAATGGAGTAGTCTAAAGAGTAGTCAATGGACTTGTCTATAGAATAGTCAATGGACTAGTCTATAGAGTAGTCAATGGACTAGTTTATAGTGTAGTCAATGGATTAGTCTATAGAGTGGTAAATGGACTAGTCTAGTGTATAGAATAGTCAATGGACTTGTCTATAGAATAGTCAGTGGACTAGTTTATAGTGTAGTCAATGGATTAGTCTATAGAGTAGTCAATGGGTTAGTCTATAGAGTGGTAAATGGACTAGTCTATAGAGTAGTCTATGGACTATTCTATAGAGTAGTCAATGGACTAGTCTATAGAGTATTTAATGGACTAGTCTAGTGTATAGAGCAGTCAATGGACTAGTTTATAGAGTAGTCAATGGGCTAGTATATACATAGATAAGTCAATGGGCTACTATATAGAGAAGTCAATGGGCTACTATATAGAGAAGTCAATACATAGACTATAGATTAGTTTAGAGCGGTGTTTATTTTTTCGAAAAACCGATGATGCGATTCTTTTCGTTCAGTTCTTGTAATAAATGAACGTGAAAATTAACATGTGAACAAATATGTTTATTTTCCAACAATTCCCAATCAATTGAACTCTAATATTTGTCAAACATATGTATTTTTATATGAGTGAATTCTTTATTTCCATTGTTTTTTAATTTAATGCGAATTTGTTTGCACCCAATATTATTATTTTCGTTTGTTTTCCACTGTTTTCATTAAATTTTAAATTTTTTTCCGTTTTTGATATTTGTGTTTTATTTTTTTTCGTTTACACGACGAAGGAAGTAGTATAAAATGAATTGCAAATTAGTTTTGCTACCTTTACGAAATTTTTGGAATTAATTCTTGTGCTGCTATCCGTCGTCATTTGTTTTTTTCTCCTACGATGGTAGTTGGGTATTGTATATTGAGTTAAACGATTTGTACCTTTATACGATAAGCACCGATTCTGTTAAATTCTAGTTACTTTCATATTTTGCTTCAGAATAAAACCATTTTTAGTGATATTAAAAATTATTATTTAAATTTGTTCAGGTTTTCGAAAAAACATTCAGTTAAATGGAAATTTAATTGTAATTTCGTTGTGTTTTTGTGTAAATATTTCTTTTTCTACTTTTAGTAGAAATGTAAACAAACACAGATTGTAGGATAACGATATGATTCCCATAATATTTTTTTTCTTTTTGGAAAGATATTGAAAACTATTTCTGGGAAAAATTATTTCGTTTGATATAGGTTATAAAAATATGTAACTTATTTTTATTAAAAGTTTGGAATTTCAGCATTTGATGTTTTCTTGTACACAAGCAACAAGGAAATGTTTCTTAAAATTTCATTAGCAAAAGGAACATTTTTACATTCAAACGATGCATAAGCACAAATGTTACTATTTTTGGTCAAACATACCCTGACAGTCGTTGAGTCATATAATTGTTCCCAGGAATCTGGGAACAATTAAAGTTTTTAGCTAAGAAAAGGTCAAATTTTATGACTAGAAAGCATACTATTTGTTTCGATTTTTGCTGATTATTGCTAGAACAGGGTATCCGAAATTGGCTTGATTCGTTATTGGTCTTAAAGATAGAGGATTCTTTAGCGAGGAAATCTTTAGCCCTATACTTAATGGATCTAGCTTCTGTACAGTTTTTATTAAACCCGAAAAATGTGCGAATCATTAAAAATTGTCAGAAATTGGAGTTTCTTGGACTTTCCTAAGAATTTTTCAAGCAGTGTTCATGAGGAATGTTATAACCGGAATAATATTGGTCTCAAGTTATAACAAAGAAAGTAATACAGTTGTATTATCATATATAGATATAATTATAAGCATCAGGGTGTTTATCCAACGTGACCCTTTTTTGAAAGCTCGTGTCAATTACGTAATGAATTCTAGAGAATTTGAAACAGTGATATATTTCATAAAACAATTGTATCTTAGTATTATAATTTCGAAACGATTTATTAAGAAAATACTAATTTTCTGTAAAAGTAATCAATATTGGGCCAATTATGGGCCTATTCTAGTCAAATTTGGTTGAAGGCTTTGGATCGAATTTCATTGACTAGTTTAAGCCATTTATGAAAGTTAATGGACTTAATATGGGGATTGTGGCCTCCGGTAGGATAGTGGTTAGTGTTCTAGTCTAGTAGACCGGAGGTGGTGTGTTCGATTCCCCACTGGTAAAGAACTAGAACTGAACTAGAACTAGAACTGAACTAGAATTGAACTAGAACTGAACTAGAACTGAACTAGAATTGAACTAGAACTGAACTAGAACTGAACTAAAACTGAACTAGAACTGAACTAGAACTGAACTAGAACTGAACTAGAACTGAACTAGAACTGAACTAGAACTGAACTAGAACTGAACTAGAACTGAACTAGAACTGAACTAGAACTGAACTAGAACTAGAACTGAACTAGAACTGAACTAGAACTGAACTAGAACTGAAGTAGAACTGAACTAGAACTAAACTAGAACTGAACTAGAACTGAACTAGAACTGAACTAGAACTGAACTAGAACTGAACTAGAACTGAACTAGAACTGAACTAGAACTGAACTAGAACTGAACTAGAACTGAACTGGAACTGAACTAGAACTGAACTAGAACTGAACTAGAACTGAACTAGAACTGAACTAGAACTGAACTAGAACTGAACTAGAACTGAAATAGAACTGAACTAGAACTGAACAAGAATTGAATTGGAACTAAACTAGAACTGAACTAGAAATATCTATAATTGAACTAGAAATAGAACTGCAACTGAAAATGAACTGAACTAGAAGTGAACTAGAAATGAACTAGAACTAAACTAAGCTAGAATTGAACTAGAACCAAACTAAGCTAGAATTGAACTAGAACTAAACTAGAACCAAACTAAGCTAGAATTGAACTAGAACTAAACTAGAACTGAACTAGTTGGCAATTTTAAGCAAGTTAAGAAAATTAATAGACTTAATATGGGGATTGTGGCCTCCGGTAGGTTAGTGGTTAGTGTTCAAGTCTGGTTTTCGATTCCCACCTGAGGCACTGGTAAAGGTGCGCACAACAGGCCCGATAGCGGCTTAGGTGTATTTCTTCGGATATGAAGTATAAACAACCTCCTTTCGAACTAATTATTTAACTATTATGGACTATGGTCCGATGCTCGCACTGATCACCATTTTGAAACGATCGTACTATATGTAGGTCATCATATAGTCGAACTAAATCCAATAAAGTTTCTTATTTGCTGTTTTGTTTCTGTCTATTTGTCGCCAAATAAAAAGAAAAGAAATAAACAAATGTACATAAATATATGATATGACGATCTTCGACAATATACACCGATTTAAATAAGGCTCTCACAATAAAAATATAAAACAAAAGAAACAAAAAAACTAATTTTGTATACAACAATAATATTTACAAGCTACGGGAAAGAACCAAAAGTGAGAAAAAAGTATTTGCTTTGCAAACGATAAGAAATCCAATCAAAAGTAAAAGAAACCTCAAAGTGTTAACAGCATACTACAGCAATAGTTTCTTGACCAGCTAAGGATCAAATAATTATAATAGAAAAAACTTATACCAGACTTTGGTTTAATTAAAATTACGATACAAATAAAGTGAAATATTTTATTTATACAACTAAACGTGTAATGTTAAAAATAAAATTCCAATAAAATGTCAAACAAAGTGCAACAGACGGGCCTCCTTGGTGGTTTGTTACATAAATTATATAGTAAATGAACTCCTTTACTTATGTGCTTTTTCTGAAACCATTTCCATACCCACAAGTGTAGACTAAAATAACCTTAAAATAATGCAATTCCTATTCTAAAAATTAATATTTCAACAAAACGACTGCAAAACAAAATGCAATGCAAAAATAACAATAATAATAAAAAAATAATATAAAGTTAAAGAAATTTAATTATACTAAATCAATGTCCAATTGTAAATAAGTGTTAAAGTGCATTCTAAAAAACGTATTTATTTAACCGTTATGAACATTTCTAGCTGCTATTAAAGTTTTTATCTAATAATATATAGCATAAAAAACATCTCTTCCAACAAAATCCCATCAGCTGTTATTAAACATCATTAGAAAAGTGTAATTTTTATTGCAACAATTCTCTTCTCACCATGTTGCTGCATTATTATACCCAATCAATATTATTTTACTTGAGTTTGCCGACCTTTCACCAAACGAAAAGTGATATAACAAAAAAATTACAAACTTTTGACTATGAGTATCTGCCGCAGGAAGTCTGTGTGGCACAATGTTTGGAACGCCGAAGAGAAAATGTTATACCTATAGAGATGCAATTTCAAGAGAGCTCTCTGGATGTTGGCGAAAATTCGGTAAGTATTAATTACTTTCTATTTAAGCTGTATTCAAAAAACACAAACAAGTTTTAACCACATATGTACATTGAATGAAAATTGGTTTTAAAAATTTAAGTTAATTGTACTTGTATTAAGCTCGAAAATATACTCAAAAATTTAAGTACGATTGTACTTGAATTAAGTACAAATCGGGATTGATTAAACCAGACAAGAAGAGCGGATCATAAACATGAGAAAGACGGTCTTTTATTAAAGCTAATTTAATTGAACTAGAATTGAACTAGAACTGAACTAGAACTGAACTAGAACTGAACTAGAACTGAACTAGAACTGAACTAGAACTGAACTAGAACTGAACTAGAACTGAACTAGAACTGAACTAGAACTGAACTAGAACTGAACTAGAACTGAACTAGAACTAAACTAGAACTGAACTAGAACTGAACTAGAACTGAACTAGAACTGAACTAGAACTGAACTAGAACTGAACTAGAACTGAACTAGAACTGAACTAGAACTGAACTAGAACTGAACTAGAACTGAACTAGAACTGAACTAGAACTGAACTAGAACTGAACTAGAACTGAACTAGAACTGAACTAGAACTGAACTAGAACTGAACTAGAACTGAACTAGAACTGAACTAGAACTGAACTAGAACTGAACTAGAACTGAACTAGAACTGAACTAGAACTGAACTAGAACTGAACTAGAACTGAACTAGACTGAACTAGAACTGAACTAGAACTGAACTAGAACTGAACTAGAACTGAACTAGAACTGAACTAGAACTGAACTAGAACTGAACTAGAACTGAACTAGAACTGAACATGACTTAGAACTGAACTAGAACTGAACTAGAACTGAACTAGAACTGAACTAGAACTGAACTAGTGAACTAGAACTGAACTAGAACTGACTAACTGAACTAGAACTGAACTAGAACTGAACTAGAACTGAACTAGAACTGAACTAGAACTGAACTAGAACTGAACTGGAACTGAACTAGAACTGAACTAGAACTGAACTAGAACTGAACTAACTGAACTGAACTGAGAACTGAACTAGAACTGAACTAGAACTGAACTAGAACTGAACTAGAACTGAACTAGAACTGAACTAGAACTGACTAGAACTGAACTAGAACTGAACTAGAACTGAACTAGACTGAACTAGAACTGAACTAGAACTGAACTAGAACTGAACTAGAACTGAACTAGAACTGAACTAGAACTGAACTAGAACTGAACTAGAACTGAACTAGAACTGAACTAGAACTGAACTAGAACTGAACTAGAACTGAACTAGAACTGAACTAGAACTGAACTAGAACTGAACTAGAACTGAACTAGAACTGAACTAGAACTGAACTAGAACTGAACTAGAACTGAACTAGAACTGAACTAGAACTGAACTAGAACTGAACTAGAACTGAACTAGAACTGAACTAGAACTGAACTAGAACTGAACTAGAACTGAACTAGAACTGAACTAGAACTGAACTAGAACTGAACTAGAACTGAACTAGAACTGACTAGAACTGAACTAGAACTGAACTAGAACTGAACTAGAACTGAACTAGAACTGAACTAGAACTGAACTAAACTGAACTAGAACTGAACTAGAACTGAACTAGAACTGAACTGGAACTGAACTAGAACTGAACTGGAACTGAACTAGAACTGAACTAGAACTGAACTAGAACTGAACTGGAACTGAACTAGAACTGAACTAGAACTGAACTAGAACTGAACTAGAACTGAACTAGAACTGAACTAGAACTGAACTAGAACTGAACTGAACTGAGAACTGAACTAGAACTGAACTAGAACTGAACTAACTGAACTAGAACTGAACTAGAACTGAACTAGAACTGAACTAGAACTGAACTAGAACTGAACTAGAACTGAACTAGAACTGAACTAGAACTGAACTAGAACTGAACTAGAACTGAACTAGAACTGAACTAGAACTGAACTAGAACTGAACTAGAACTGAACTAGAACTGAACTAGAACTGAACTAGAACTGAACTAGAACTGAACTAGAACTGAACTAGAACTGAACTAGAACTGAACTAGAACTGAACTAGAACTGAACTAGAACTGAACTAGAACTGAACTAGAACTGAACTAGAACTGAACTAGAACTGAACTAGAACTGAACTAGAACTGAACTAGAACTGAACTAGAACTGAACTAGAACTGAAGTAGAACTGAACTAGAACTGAACTAGAACTGAACTAGAACTGAAGTAGAACTGAAGTAGACTGAACTAGAACTGAACTAGATATGAACTAGATATGAACTAGAACTGAACTAGAACTGAACTAGAACTGAACTATAACTGAACTAGAACTACATATGTATGTATGTATTGATGGAAACATCATAATAATTGTATCATATTATGATAAAACAAGTGGGAAGTTGAGGATTTAAAACTAGCACGTTTTCCTATCGGTTTGTCTAACAGAAATACTTTCATTTTTCATTTCCATCCGTTTAAATTTAAATCACATGCTGATGTAGGTACGTATTGAAATGATTCTGAAGGAAATACTGTTAGAAATCATTGATTTTACTATGTCTACTCGTTTAAAAATACTACAAAAATATAAGTATTAAAGTGATGTTTTGCAACTTTATCAGCGTTTCGAATACAGAAAAGTTATTTTCGTTTTGCGGTTGTTTAGGAATTTTTAAATACTATATATTACGTATGTATCCCATTTGATTTTAAAATTAGATCAGGGTTCTCCAACGTTTCTATACAAAGTTATTATTTCCTCTCCTTGTGGAAGTGCACTACAATTCTCATTTGGGAACTCTTTTTAACTAGTTTTTTTAAGATGTTTTTTCTAATTGAGACCACATCTCAAATGACGTCACTTAGGGTTCATATACCCATCAAACAATCTTTGAATAATTTTTTATGGGAAAACAAATGTTATTTTTAAATCTTATCCCATATTTTATTAAACTTTTACAGCCTCTAAAAATTTGTCTGGACAATTGCGCATCAACGAATGCTACAAACCAGGGAGAAAATAATATTAAGCTTCCAGCCCCTAAACAAATTCATGAAAACTATAGATTAAATTTGGTGTGCCGTGATGATACAAGTTTAAATTTCAACATTGACCTGTATACTCCTAATAAAAATCAAAAATTAGTTGTGAATCAAACAACATTTGTTACATCATCACCATCATCATCTTTCTCTACGGATGCTGCAGGCATGAATGAGCCGACTATTAAAGGATTAGCTGGAATATTGTTTGTGATTAAAATTCACTTGGCACATGAACCAAATCAAATTTTTGCATATTTGGTAAGTACACACAATGTATGTCATGCATACATACTTGGTCATTGAAATTAACAAATATTTTATCCGATTTTTTGAGAGAAAAGCTAAAAGTACATTTTCAACTTTTACTTCCTAGAATTCACTTTTTAGAATGAAAACTTAACAGTTTTAAAGGCGCCACGCCTACCAAAATTCGACTTTTTTAGTGAAAACCTAAAAGTCCATTTTCTGGCAAAACTAAAGGCGCTACAGCCAAAAGGATGATAATCTGATCACTTTTATTTTCTACCAAAATTCGATTTTTTGAATGAAAACATAAAAGTCCATTTTCTGGCTAAATTAAAGGCGCTACAGCCAAAAGGATGATAATCTGTGATCACTTGTAATTCCTACTAAAACTCGATTTTTGAGTGAAAACATAAAAGTCCCTTTTCTGGCTAAACTAAAGGACAGGATTAAAATCTGTGATCACTTTTATTTCCTATCGAAATTCGGTTTTTGAGTGAAAACATAAAAGTCCATTTTCTGGCAAAAGGATAATAATCTGTGATCACTTTTATCGATTTTTTTAATGAAAACATAAAAGTCCATTTTCTGGCTAAACTAAAGCCGCTACAGCCAAAAGGATGATAATCTGTGATCACTTTTATTTCCTGGCAAAATTCGTTTTTTTGAGTGAAAACCTAAAAGTCCATTTTCTGGCTAAACTAAAGCCGCTACAGCCAAAAGGATGATAATCTGTGATCACTTTTATTTTCTACCAAAACTCAGTTTTTGAGTGAAAACATAAAAGTCCATTTTCTGGCTAAACTAAAGCCGCTACAGCCAAAAGGATGATAATCTGTGATCACTTTTATTTCCTGGCAAAATTCGTTTTTTTGAATGAAAACATAAAAGTCCATTTTCTGGCTAAACTAAAGGTGCTACAGCCAAAACGATGATAATCTGTGATCACTTTTATTATCTACATACTAAAGGAGCTACAGCCAAAAGGATTAAAATCTGTGATCACTTTTATTTTCTACCAAAATTTTTTGAGTGAAAACATAAAAGTCGATTTTCTGGCTAAAGTAAGGCGCTACAGCCAAAAGGATTTTATTTCCTACCAAAATTCAATTTTTTTAGTGAAATCATAAAAGTCCATTTTCTGGCTAAACTAAAGGCGCTACAGCCAAAAGGATGATAATCTGTGATCACTTTTATTTCCTACCAAAATTCAATTTTTTGAGTGAAAACACAAAAGTCCATTTTCTGGCTAAACTAAAGGCGCTACAGCCAAAAGGATGATAATCTGTGATCACTTTTATTTCCTAGAAAAACTCAGTTTTTGAGTGAAAACATAAAAGTTCATTTTCTGGCTAAACTAAAGGAGCTACAGCCAAAAGGATTAAAATCTGTGATCACTTTTATTTCCTACCAAAATTCGATTTTTTGAGTGAAAACATAAAAGTCCATTTTCTGGCTAAACTAAAGGCGCTACAGCCAAAAGGATTAAAATCTGTGATCACTTTTATTTTCTACCAAAATTTTTTGAGTGAAAACATAAAAGTCGATTTTCTGGCTAAAGTAAGGCGCTACAGCCAAAAGGATTAAAATCTGTGATCACTTTTATTTCCTACCAAAATTCAATTTTTTGAGTGAAAACATAAAAGTTAATTTTCTGGCTAAAGTAAAGGCGCTACAGCCAAAAGGATGATAATCTGTGATCACTTTTATTTCCTAGAAAATTTCAATTTTTGAGTGAAAACATAAAAGTTAATTTTCTGGCTAAACTAAAGGAGCTACAGCCAAAAGGATTAAAATCTGTGATCACTTTTATTTCCTACAAAAATTCGATTTTTTGAGTGAAAACATAAAAGTTAATTTTCTGGCTAAACTAAAGGAGCTACAGCCAAAAGGATTAAAATCTGTGATCACTTTTATTTTCTACCAAAATTTTTTGAGTGAAAACATAAAAGTCGATTTTCTGGCTAAAGTAAGGCGCTACAGCCAAAAGGATTAAAATCTGTGATCACTTTTATTTCCTACCAAAATTCAATTAGTGAAATCATAAAAGTCCATTTTCTGGCTAAACTAAAGGCGATACAGCCAAAAGGATGATAATCTGTGATCACTTCTCGATTTTTTGAGTGAAAACATAAAAGTCCATTTCCTGGCTAAACTAAAGGAGCTACAGCCAAAAGGATGATAATCTGTGATCACTTTTATTTCCTACCAAAATTCGATTTTTGAGTGAAAACATAAAAGTCCATTTTCTGGCTAAACTAAAGCCGCTACAGCCAAAAGGATGATAATATGTGATCACTTTTATTTCCTGCCAAAATTCGATTTTTTGAGTGAAAACCTAAAAGTCCATTTTCTGGCTAAACTAAAGGAGCTATAGCCAAAAGGATGATAATCTGTGATCACTTTTATTTTCTACTAAGATTCGATTTTTGAGTGAAAACATAAAAGTCCATTTTCTGGCTAAACTAAACCCGCTTCAGCCAAAAGGATGATAATCTGTGATCACTTTTATTTCCTGCCAAAATTCGATTTTTTGAGTGAAAACCTAAAAGTCCATTTTCTGGCTAAACTAAAGGCGCTACAGCCAAAAGGATAATAATCTGTGATCACTTTTATTTCCTAGAAAAACTCAGTTTCTGAGTGAAAACATAAATGTCCATTTTCTGGCTAAACTAAAGGCGCTACAGCCAAAAGGATGATAATCTGTGATCACTTTTATTTCCTAGAAAAACTCAGTTTTTGAGTGAAAACATAAAAGTTCATTTTCTGGCTAAACTAAAGGAGCTACAGCCAAAAGGATTAAAATCTGTGATCACTTTTATTTGCTACCAAAATTCAATTTTTGAGTTAAAATTTAAAAGTCCATTT
>NW_023994734.1:0-52500 GCF_015586225.1 Lucilia sericata
AATAGTCTAGTCTATAGTCTTGACAATAGTCTAGTCTATAGTCTTGACTATAGTCTAGTCTATAGGCTAGTCTATAGTATTGACTATAATCTAGTATATAGTCTTGACTGTAGTTTAGTCTATAGTCTTGACTATAGTCTAGTCTATAGTTTTGACTACAGTCTAGTCTATAGTCTTGACTATAGACTAGACTATAGTCTTGCCTATAGTCTAGTGTATAACCCTTACAATAGTCTAGTCTATAATCCGTACAATAGGCTAGGCTGTAAACTTTACTGTAGTCTAGTCTATAGTCCTTACTGTAGTCTGGTCTATAGTTCATATTAGTCTTTAGAGTAGCCTTTAGTCTGACCTCTAGAGTAGTCCGTACAATGTAGTTCACCGTTCATATAATCTCGTTAATAGCCAATAATGGTCTTATTGTCAAGCATTTCCCTAGCTGTCAATTTGACAACTGACAGCTTCTTCAAAATTTAGATTTTTTCCTAAACACTTTTAAGTAAATTTATGTTTTCATAAAAACAATACTACTCCGTCGCAAACAACTTTAGATTTAACTGATTAGACACAAAAAATATATATATTATTTTTCTTATTTGACACTTATCTTCAGTTAAATCTTAACTGTCACTGCAGCTCCAAAAATAAAAAATTCTTCATTGGTGGTCATTTTTTAAAATTAAACATTTTAGTTCCTTTTGTTTTAAGTTTACATTTATATTTTTAATTCTTTATAATTATTATTACTGTTTAAGCATCAGATTTCGTCAAAATAAAGGAGGAGGAAAAATAACAGAGAAAAAAAACTTAAAAACATAAACAAGTTGAAGTCTTATCATATTACGGGATTATGTTTTGTTAATATTTCTTCTTCTTCTTCTTTTTGTGGCCCTGCGTTTATAAATAAATAAACATAAATAATGAAATGATTTCTATTGCTTTTTCTTCAATTTTATAGTATAATTTTTTTTGTTTAAAGAAATGTGATATTTTTTGTTTGTAGTATTTTTCAATGGCTGACTTTGAATTTAACGGTAGTTGGTGTAAAAGAAAAATTTTATAATAAATGTTTTTTTGTGATCTGTTTGCTTTTGTTTTCGAAAGAAATAATAGCAAAAATGCCGACGGTAAAATGCTAATTAGACTATAGATTTTCCTTGGCAACTCTAATTTGTTTATTATAAATATATAATTTTATGGAAAATTTTTATTTTGTATTAATTTCTCTATAAATTTTAATATATGTTGTCAAATTTTATAATTTTTTTACTTTAATAACAAATTTCTACAATTTCTAGCGTTTTATATAAAGTTAAATATTGGCCACACTGTTTATCTGTATAAATATACTGTTTACCGTTATTACTAATCATAACAAATGCAAAACATAAACAACGAAGTTGCCACACTAAGACTTTATAAATTAAGAGTGTTACCAATGTTTAACATATAATAAAACTAAATCCTTAACAATTACTTTTAATTATAATTTTATAAAGAATTTCCCTAATATCTCTTATGACTTCCACTTTTCAATGCATTTTTTTTTTAATTTTCTTCTGCTAAATACCACCTTTCACTTCCTTGGCCAATAACTAACTCTCTTAATGAAAAGTTTTATTTATTTTACTTTTATTTCTATTTTTCTTATTTTTTTAAATTCCACATTAAGTCTGTTGTTAGTAACTGAAGCTTGTTATAGCTGTTTGTGTTTTTCATAATAACATTTCAAAAAGATTTCGTTTTTTATAAGGCTTCTTTCGTTTTATTTTTTTTTATTTTCAGAAAAAAAAAATTACAAAACAACAACAAAAACTACATAAACATTTTATGGGCAGCACTCTAATAAAATCAAGTTGAAGTTCATGGTGTGAGCTTAAGTGTCGTAAGCCGATTTATATTAACTATAAAAAAATTAAAAGGAAAACAACTATAGAGGAACACACAAAAAAAATGTAAAAGTCATTTTGAAATTGTGGTAAAAAAAGACAACGACAACACTTTTAAATATGAGGACTTTTTAGCCATTTTTCTGATGTTTAAGGTAAGTCAAACTGTCTTTTATTTGTCATTTAATAGTTAAAATTATTATGAATATCTGTAAGAAATTTTTTAGTAGAGTTCATATTCTTGATGTAAATTGTTATGAAAAACGTTGACATTACTGTATTTGAAATAAATATATGGCAACATTACTGTTGCGAACTAGGTTTGGCAACACTTTTTTGTTCATAATAAAAAAAGTTATGGAACAAATTTTCTATAGTCTGGACTGTATAATAGTCTGGACTGTATAACAGTCAGGACTATATAATAGTCTATAACGTGGACTATAGAATAGTCTATAGTCTGGACAATAGAATAGTCTATAGTCTGGACTATAGAGTAGGCTATAGTCTGGACTATAGAGTAGACTATAGTCTGGACTATAGTGTAGGCTATAGTCTGAACTATAGACTAGGCTATAGTCTGGACTATAGAATAGTCTATAGTCTGGACAATAGAATAGTCTATAGTCTGTACTATAGAATAGTTTATAGTCTGGACTATAGAATATTCTATAGTCTGGGCTATAGAAAAGTCTATAGTTTGGAGTATAGAATAGTCTATAGTTTGGAGTATAGAATAGTCTATAGTCTGGACTATAGAATAGTCTATAGTCTGGACTATAGAATAGTCCATAGTCTGGACTATAGAATAGTCTATAGTCTGGACTATAGAATAGTCTATAGTCTGGACTATAGAATAGGCTATAGTCTAGATTATAGAGTAGGCTATAGTCTGGACTATAGCGTAGGCTATAGTCTGGACTATAGAGTAGACTATAGTCTGAACTATAGAGTAGACTACAGTATGGACTATAGAGTAGGTCTATAGTCTATAAAATAGTCTATAGTCTGGACTATAGTTTGGAGTATATAATAGTCTATAGTTTGGAGTATAGAATAGTCTATAGTATGGTCTATAAAATAGTCTATAGTCTGGACTCTATTCTATAGTCCATAGTTTGGACTATAGAATAGTCTATAGTTTGGACTATAGAATAGTCTATAGTTTGGACTATAGAATAGTCTATAGTCTGGACTATAAAAGAGTCCATAGTTTGGACTATAGAATAGTATATAGTTTGGACTATGGAATAGTTTATAGTCTGGACTATAGAATAGTCTATAGTTTGGAGTATAGAATAGTCTATAGTTTGGAGTATAGAATAGTCTATAGTCTGGACCATAGAATAGTCTATAGTCTGGACTATAGAATAGTCTATAGTCTGGACTATAGAATAGTCTATAGTTTGGACTATAGAATAGTCTATAGTCTAGACTTTAGAATAGTCTAGGGTATGGACTATTCTATAGTCCAAACTATAGACTATAGTATGGAATACAGTCTATAAAAATGTTTAGTTAACTTCATAATATCACTCAGTTTCTTTAACTAAATAATATCATTGTTTACTTTGTAATATTGCTCATTTTTCTTGCCGTTTCGTATCATTTGTAAAGGGCTTCTTTGGCAGCCAGTTCACATATTTTTTGGTTTTATTTATGTTTAATTTTTTTGCGTACACAATTCAACGAAGTATTCATCTACATTCGGGGGGCCTCCTCACTGAATCAGTTGCTCATACGCACACATATATATGTATGTATGAATAAACAAACGATGATGATGATGGCCCAAAAACCATTCATTATATTGAAAATGTGAATGCAAAATTTATCAAAACAAAAAAAAAAAAAAAAAAAAAAAAAAAAAAAAAAAAAATATGTATGAATTTTGTCATGGCTTTTTTGAATAAAAGAAAAACAGAAAAAATCTCTTGGTACAAAGACAGTGAGGATTCATCGTCATCATCATTCCATAAAACATCATTTGATTTACAGTTTTATAAAAGAATTAAATGTTTAATTTGATTAGCTATACAGTTTAATCCCCTTTTAATTTATTTAGTGTTGCCATACATTTAAAGAAATTAGTTTAATATGGCATCTATATTTAGTTGTCCTTTAAATTTTTATGTCTTCCTTGATTAGATTCCCTTAAAAGTCTGGCATTCTTGTTGTTTTTACCACTACTTTTGCTTTTTATTATGCTTTGTTGTTTTTGTTGCTCACTTTGTTTACCATACATGTATGGCACTACTGCTGCTGCCTGACTGCCTTCATTTGTGGAGTTTTATGGTTGGGTGGCGGGTATTTTATGAAAGTATCAAATTACCTTATTCTTCTTCTTGTTGGTTTAAGTTTGTTCTTTTTGTTTGCTATAGTTGTTGTTGCTTTTATATTGTCTACAACAACAGCTATAAAAACGAGAACATTACAAAATTGTGCGTGTGTTTTTTTTTTGGGTTCTCTCTTTATTTCTTAAAATATTTGTTTAATTTTTATTTGTTGTTGCCGTTTTTTTTTCTGTTGAGCATTTTATTTATTTTTACTTTGCTTATATTTTGTTTGTTTGCTTATTTTCCATATTGCTTTATGCTTTTATATTCCATTTTGTACAATGTCCTCCACCAATTGTTTGACAAAAAGTTAGAACACTCCTTCTTGGGCGCAGTGTAAATTAAACGTTATTCTATTTGTAACACCTTTTAACGAAGTTTTAAAGGGAAGTTATAGTGTCTTTAATGATAAAGTATATCTATAGACCAAACTGTAGATCGGACAAGGCCAAATTGTTAACAGGCTACTGACCAAGCTATGATATAGACTAAACTATAGTTCAAACTATAGACTAAACTATATAGTCTATAGTAGACTATAGTCTAATCTAGAGCATGTACTAATCTCTAGTCCGGATTATAGAATAAACTGTAGTCCAGACTATAGTAAACTGTAGTCCAGACTATAAACTAAACTATAGTCCAGACTAAACTATAGTCCAGATTATAAACTAAATTATAGACCAGACTATAGACTTAACTATAGTTCACACAATAGACTAAACTAAAGTCCAGACTATAGACTAAACTATAGTTTAGACTATAGACTAACCTATAGTCCTGACTATAGACTAAACTATAGTCCAGACTATAAACTAAACTGTAGTCCAGAATATAGACTAAACTATAGTCCAGACTATAGACTAAACTATAGTCCAGACTATAAACTAAACTATAGTCCAGAATATAGACTAAACTATAGTCCAGACTATAAACTAAACTATAGTCCAGAATATAGACTAAACTATAGTTCAGACTATGGACTAAACTATAGTCCAGACTATAAACTAAACTATAGTCCAGAATATAGACTAAACTATAGTCCAGACTATAGACTAAACTATAGTCAAGACTATAGACTAAACTATAGTTTAGACTATATATAGTCCTGACTGTAGACCTGGCTGACTGTAGACCTGGCAGACTATAGACTTAACTATAGTTCAAGATAGAGTCCAGACTATAAACTAAACCAAGGACTAGGTTATAGTCCAGATTATAGACTAAACTATAGTCCAGAGAAAAAACTAAACTATAGACTAAACTATAGTCTGGACTATAGACTCAACAACAGTGTAGACTACAGACTATAAACTGAACTATACTTAGACCAGACTATAGACTAAGCTATAGGGCAGATTATAGACTAAACTATAGTCCAGACTGTAAAGTAAACTATACTATAGGGCAGACTATAGACTTAACTGTAGTCCAGACTATAGACTAAACTGTAGCCCAGACTATGGACTAAACCAGCGGTTCCCACCGGTTTTTACTTCGCGGACCCCTTGAGGAACTTATTTAATTTCGCGGACCTCCATACATATTTTGATATCTTATTGTTCTAAATTATTGTTCGTCCGAAAATTGACCTAGTCCATAAATCCCTAGGTCAAATAAATGTAGAGATAGGTTTTTAATTGCATGGTTTTGAAGAAAGACTTCTTTGTTGAAATGTTAGCATGATGTTTAATTTTATGATCGTGAGATCTTTCATGTTTATTTTTCTTCAAGGTAGCAAAAAGGTTTCTTTATCAAATATTGTCGACATGTGCTTAAGGAGTCACGTTTCAAAAATTTATTGCGATTGCAGAGGGGTAAAGTGAGCTAAGTTTTCAGGAAAATAATATAAGAAAGTTGGACTTGTTCCATGTTGTTGCGGAATGCGTTATCCGTATAATATATGACATGAACTCTTTTACTGCATGGTTTTGTCTACATATTTACGCAAAACGCTATGGATTTTCTGATGTTAATTTAATAATATTGGTCGATAAAATCAAGTTAAAATCTTTGTATCACGTCGGAAGGGAATATTTATATTTAAAATTAACTAAATTAACGTATTGAAGGTGCATAAAGAGTCACCTCAGTTTTTGAAATATATAATTTTAGTCCTTACAAACAAGAACACTTTCGCTTACAATTTGACAAACTTAAATCTGGTATAAGCTTGTCTTTGAATTATAAAATGTGGCCTAACTTCATACTCCGGAATACCAGTATCCCTTATTTATTATCCGTCTGAAATAAAAAAACATTGTTTCACTACATATACAGGAAATAAAAATTACATATCAGGCAATATCTTACTTTATAAAAGTGATACAATAAATTTGTAGGGCCTAGCTTCTTCCTGATAAACAACCGAAAAAATAAAATTCAAAAAGTTACCAACAAATCTGGGATTATTGCATAAAAGCAGAATATTGTTTATTCATGGCTTTTTTCGTTTGTCTTCGCGGACCCCCTAGGATTTTACTACGGACCACTAGGGGTCCACGGACCCCCATTTGGGAACCGTTGGACTAAACTATTGTCCAGCCTATAGACTAAACCATAGTGTAGATCGCGAACTAACTTATAGACCAGACTAAACGTTAGTCAAGACTATAAACAAAACTATAGCCCACCCAATGATCCAAACTATATCCCAGTTTATACACCAAATTCTACAGACTATAATCGACTGCAGTTTAATCCAGTTTGTTAACTATCACACTGTAAGCTTTACAACCAAAACGCGGTTGTAAATAATGCCCCACTAACATCACCTTGCTTAGCATGTCAAGTTAACACATCTTTATTGACAATCTTCATGATTTTTATGGTTCTTTACTCAAAGAAAATTAATGTTAAAACTAATTTTTATTGAAATGAAAAACCATTTAATCACTTGTAAAAATTTTAATAAAAATACTGTTCTTTTTTTAATAAAATAAATCTAATCACTAAATCTTACACAGTTTTTTTCTACTTTTTTTCTTAAGACGATTTTTCAAAACAAATTTGTCTTGTTTTTACGATTGTTTATGTTGTTTTTTTGTGTGTTCTTCTTACATAGTTTTAATTGAAATTTATGTTTTGAACAAGATTTGATGACACTTTTTTTTAAACAGCAGAACAACAACAATGTTTGTAGCCAGAGTGTTACAACAATAAAAATTGTATAGAAAAACCATTTTTTGTTTTGTTATCTGTTTAAAACCATCTAATAGTGTGCAGTCATCTGTTAAAAAACAGATTTCAGATTAAAAGGTTGTCTGTTCGATTTTCTTTTAAATGAAATTAATAAAAATCTTTGGGTTTTTCTTTAAATTGTAAGGTGTTTTAAATGTAACTATGGGTTTAACATACATAAAAATTAAAATGCTATAAAAATTAGACAAATAAAAATTCAATAGAATTTCGATTTTTATTAAAATGACAAAAAAAATTTGAGTTTAAAAATAAATTCCAACCTAAAAATGTGTTTTTGATAAATAAAATTGTATTTAAAAATAAACTTCTTTAAGTTTTTTAATTATTTTATTCAAATTTCTTTAATTATTTGCCAAAACCCCAAAACCGGTTTTTAATTATCTCAAATCAATCTTAAAATTTTCAAACAACTGTCAAATTCTTAAATTTATTCATAAACAAATTTATGTATTCAAATAATATGGAAATTTTATTTGAAATATTCAAACAACTACATGTTTTTATTGTCAATTAAAATTTGTTCATTTAACTCGAGAGACACTACTAAATGTCTATTAAACAAAAAAGCTGCCATGGAAATGTTAATTTACTTGTAATAATAGACATTATAAATTAATGTCTCTTAGGCCAGACGACACTAAACACTTGTTGTTTGCTCTACATATAGTTTAGTTCATTTTTTTTCCATACAAAATTTCTAATCTATTTAAAAATTCATTAATAAAAACTTTTCTCACAATTTCCCTATAAGTCCATCTGTCTGTCGTAATAAATATGCTTTTTTGTCTGTTTAATATAAACAATTTGTTTGTATTGTTTCGAAACAAAAAAAAAACTGACTCATAATCTGTTAAAGATCATCTGTATGTGTTAAAAATTGTGTAGTAAAAAACAGGCTCTAAATGTGTTTTTTTTCTTTCTCAAAAGCTCCACCATATGTGTGTCTTATGGTTGTCTCTGCTAATTTACAATTATCCATGATTGTAACGATAACTATAGCAGCAGCCAACATTTAAAACTGCCACTCTATAGTGTGTTTTAAAAGTTTTTTAAAAAAGGCAAAGAAAATCGTAACCTAAACTTTACCCAATAAATATTTATTAATCAATTAATAAATCCCAGCTGTGCAATTGTTTACACTTTTGTGACAAGTGTTGTCTAGATGGCGTTTAAATTATAAACAAAAAAAGATTTTAGGCCGGACAATAGAATAGTCTGGACTATAGGCAATACTATAGTTAGAACTATAAACAAGATAGTCTAGACTATAGACAAGACTATAGTCTGGACTATAGACAAGACTATTATAGTCTGGACAAGACTATTATAGTCTGGACTATATACAAAACTATTATAGTCTAGCCTAAAGACAAGACTATTGTCTAGACTTTAGACAAGATTATTGTCTGAACCTTCTCTGGACTATAGAGAAGACTATAGTCCGCACTATAGAGAAGACTATAGTCTGCACTATAGAGAAGACTATAGTCTGCACTATAGAGAAGACTCTAATCTGCACTATAGAGAAGACAAGTCTATAGTCTGGACTATAGACAAGACTATAGTCTGGACTATAGACAAGACTATAGTCTGGACTATAGACAAGACTATAGTCTGGACTATAGACAAGACTATAGTCTGGACTATAGACAAGACTATAGTCTGGACTATAGACAAGACTATAGTCTGGACTATAGACAAGACTATAGTCTGGTCTTTAGACAAGACTATAGTCTGGTCTTTAGACAAGACTATAGTCTGTACTATGGACAAGACTATAGTCTGTACTATGGACAAGACTATAGTCTGTACTATGGACAAGACTATAGTCTGTACTATGGACAAGACTATAGTCTGTACTATGGACAAGACTATAGTCTGTACTATGGACAAGACTACAGTCTGTACTATGGACAAGACTACAGTCTGTACTATGAACAAGACTATAGTCTGTAATATGGACAAGACTATAGTCTGTAATATGGACAAGACTATAGTCTGTAATATGGACAAGACTATAGTCTGTACTATAGACAAGACTATAGTCTGGACTATAGACAAGACTATAGTCTGGAGTATAGAAAAGACTATAGTCTGGAGTATAGAAAAGACTATAGTCTGGAGTATAGAAAAGATTATAGTCTGGAGTATAGACAAGACTATAGTCTGGACTATAGACAAGACTATAGTCTGGACTATAGACAAGACTATAGTCTGGACTATAGACAAGACTATAGTCTGTACTATGGACAAGACTATAGTTTGTACTATGGACAAGACTATAGTTTGTACTATGGACTAGACTGCAGTCTGTACTATAGACAAGACTATAGTTTGGACTATAGACAAGACTATAGTCTGGACTATAGTCAAGACTATAGTCTGGTCTTTAGACAAGACTATATGCATATAGTCTGGACTATAGACAAGACTATAGCCTGTACTATGGGCAAGACTACAGGCTATAGTCTTGTCCATAGTATATTTGGACAAGACTATAGTCTATACTATGGACAAGACTATAGTCTGTACTATGGACAAGACTATAGTCTGTACTATGGACAAGACTATAGTCTGTACTATGGACAAGACTATAGTCTGTACTATGGACAAGACTATAGTCTGTACTATGGACAAGACTAGTCTGTACTATGGACAAGACTATAGTCTGTACTATGGACAAGACTATAGTCTGTACTATGGACAAGACTATAGTCTGTACTATGGACAAGACTACAGTCTGTACTATGGACAAGACTACAGTCTGTACTATGGACAAGACTATAGTCTGTACTATGGACAAGACTATAGTCTGGACTATAGACAAGACTATAGTCTGTACTATGGACAAGACTATAGTCTGTACTATGGACAAGACTATAGTCTAGATTATAGACAATACTTTGGACCAGAGTATAGCCTCAACTATAATGTTAAGGCTATAGTCCAAACGGACCAAAAAATAGACGATACTATAAGAATTTGAGAACTTTTAGTATTTCAGATAAATTTGTTTATTGGGTTATATTGAGTTTTCAACATGCCCTGTATATTTTGTATTATAGTTGCATTTAAATTCGTAATAAAATATTTTTTTTTTTAGTTTTTTCCAGCTTAGTTTAAATTTTATGGGGGGGTTTTAGTCTGCGTCAGTTTGTCTGGTGACTTTAAAATGTGTCTTAAATCGTTTTGTGTGAATCAATTTTTTTTTTATTTCCAAATGTTTTGCTTTTTTTTTCTGTTTTTTATTGCATGTTTAAAATGTATATAGTTTTGTTTTGTTAAAGTGTTAAAACAAAAAAACACAGAAAGAAAATTTTGGAGGACTTTAAGAACTTTTTAAGCTTGTTCTTTGAATGTATATGGAATAAAAAATGTAAAGCATAAACTCAGCTTTATGTGTTCTAGAGATTTGCAAAGTTTTTTATTAAATTTACTGTTACAGTTTAGATTTGTTTACAGTAATTTCTATTTGTTTACAATTTACTTTACTGTTTGCTGGCTATAGGAGATGTTAAACCATAACATAAAGGATTGTTAACTTAAGAAAACAGTGATGCTAACTATACATATTTTTATGTTATCCTAAAAATTGTACAGTTTTTCTTGCAGTGTTGGACTGGCGCGACAAGTCATTTTTTTCTTAACATTTTATTGCATTTTTTCTTGTTTTTTTTTTTTTTTTTTTTTTGCTACAAGTTTCATTACAAATTGTTTCGTGTGCGCTTAAATGTTTCTTTTTAGGATTTTTTAACTACTTTGTTGGTGACCAGTTTATTTTTTTGCCTTTATTTTTAGAGGTATGTTTTGTCATTTAAGCGATTTTTATCTTGTTAAACCTTTTTGTGTGCATTTTCGCGCAGTTAAATGTGTGTAAAAATTATATTGGAATTTTATGGCGATTAATTGTTGCGGGGTGTTAAGAGATAGAAGTTAAGACTAATAAAAGGCAAGAGAAAAGGAAATTAGCAAAAAACTTTTGTATAAGACAAAACTAAAACAGATTTGAAAGAAATTTACAGAAAAATATTAAATATAAATATGAGGAGTTTGAGAGTGTGTAGTTGTCAATGTAAACAAACTACAGTAAACAAAACTGTAAAACAGCTGATTTGTGTTATAAACTAGTAGTGTAATTAAAAATTTGTTTTAGAATAAAGGTCTTTGGCCCTTTTTCTTCTTCTAATTTTAAATCTATTAAAAACCTTTTTTCTAACACAATGTCCACCAAAACCGTTTATTTTTTTCGTTCTTAACAAATTATTTCCCTTTCAATAACTTTTTTTTTGGTATAAAATTCAATTTAAAACTTGTCTTTTGTCTTAAATTCCGACCACCCACATGCTTTAGTTTTTTCTCAATTCTAGTGGAAAGGTTATTAAAATCTTCTTGCTGTTTATATAAATTAAAAGTGACACAAATAAGTTTTTCTACTTAATTTTAATGTTTATTATTTTATCTTTAGTTTGTTTTTGTCTCAATTTTTGCTTGATTTTAATAAATTCATGCATATATGACATACTTGTCACTTTTTTTTTGGTTTAGGTTTAAACTTGTCCTTGGATTTTTTGGTGTGGAACTTTAAAGTTTAAAAAAAACTGTTTCTTTAAGTTTTTTTTCTTAATATTTTTTGTAATTTTTCAAAAAAAGGTCTTCTTTATCATCAACTCTATTGATTATCGTTTTTTTTTTCTCTTTTTTTCTTTTCTATATGAAATTTGATATCTTTGTTTGGTCTCTTCTTTATATTCTTTAATTTTTGTTTATTATTTTGCGTTTTTCTTTGTATTTTCAATATTTTAATAAAAGGCCACAGATTCTTTGAATACAAAAAAAAAAAAAAAAAACACAACTCAATTCAAAGTAAATAAATGTTGAAATAAAAAATCGATAAGAATTTCTTATTTTAAGCCTAATTTGTAAAAAAAAATAGTTTTGTTTAAAAATTTCTTTACGGTAAAACTATGCGGAATTTGTTTTTGTACATAAATCATAAAGAAATGCTAAAAATTTGGTTTGTGTTATTGTTGTCAAGTTAAGAGTGATAGATTTGTTAACTTGTCTTGACAATTTTACTCGTTTTGGCAAAGTTAAACTGGGGTCCTAAAGAAATTAATATTGATAGAGAGTTTTACTTAAATGAGCAGAAACCTATTGACAAGATAATAGACAGGTCTATTGTCTGGACTATAAACCATTATATAGTCAATACAAAACTCTAATTTAGACTATAAACAAAACTTTAGTCCAAATTGTAGACAAGATTTGAGTCTAGACTATGGACAAGATTATAGTATAGATTATGGAAAAGATTAGAATCCAGACTATAGACTAGACTTTGGTCCAGACTATAGACAAGACTTTAGTTCCGACTATAGGCAAGAGCTATAATCAAGATTTAATCTATACTATATTATAGTCAAGACTATAGACAAAACTTTAGTCTAGACTATAGTTTAAACTATTATCAAGACTTTAGTCCATACTATAGACAAAACTTTAGTCTAGACTATAGAAAAGACTTCAGTCAAGCCTGTAGACAAGACATAAGTCTAGACTAAAGGCAAGATTAGGCTATAGAAAAGACTTTAGTCTAGACTATTAACAAGTCTTTTGTTTAGGCTATAGTCAAGACTTTAGTTCTGATTATAGACACGACATTTGTCCAGACTATAGCCACGATTGTAGTTCATATTATAGTCAAGTCTTTAGTATAAACTATAGACTTTAGAACAGACTATAATAGACTATAGAAGAGACATTAGTCCACACAATATTCAAATCATTAGTTCAGACTATAGTAATGACTTTAGTGTAAACTATAGACTTTAGACCAGACTATTGACAAGACATTAGGCCAGGCTATAGACAAGACAATAGTCCAGACTATGAACAGGACTATAGACAAAACTGTAGTCCAGATTATAGACAAGATTTTAGTCCTGACGGTAGACATGACCCAGACATGTAACCCAGACTTTAGTCCAGACTATGAACAGGACTTTAATCTAGACTATAGCCAAAACTTTAGTCCAAACTATACACTTTAGACTAGACAATAGACAAAACTATAGTCCTCACTATAGACAAGACTTTAGTCCAGACTATAGACAAGACTTTAGACTAGTTTATAGAAAATACTATAGTCAAGACTATAGACAAGACTTTAGTTCAGACTATAGGCAATAATTTAGTCCATATTATAGAGAAGACTTTAGTATAGACTATAAATACAATTTTAGACTGGACTATACACAAGACTTTAGTCCAGGCTATAGGAAATGCCTCAGCCTAGGTTATAGACAAGAATTTATAAACAAGACTATGGTCCAACCTATAAACAAGACTTTAATCCACACTAATTAGTAATCTTCCACAAACTCTCTTTCAACAATAGAAAAAAAAAGGATTGTCAACAAACACACAGTTGTTTTTAATTGTTATGTAAACAAATAACATATGATAGCAAGCCTGCATGCTGGCCCTTTCTTTCTTTTGTTTTGTTTACATTTTCCCTTTTAAACTGCTTGACATTTAAGCCGTCTAGTATGGTGCTTAATAGAAAATTGACTTTTAATTTAAAATAAACATTCGGAAAACATGTGTGTTGCCAAGAAGGAACAAAATAAATAAACAAACTGTTTATTATTATTTTAAAAGAGAGATCCTTTAAGGCGGAAACTATTTAAGTTTGGCAACAGCTGGGAAAAAGAACTAAATAAATATTTAAAGAGTTATTAAGAAAACAACAACGTTTTTTTTTAAGATTTTATTTTTAAAATAAAACACTTAAAAAACACTTTGGATTTAATTAAATATTGAAAGACAATGTCTCAATATGTAGAAGATTTTTGAAATTAAACATATTTGCTTAAACTGACCAAACATGTGTTTTTTAATTAAAAATTTAAATTTTTTTAGAAAATATGGAAACTTATGTTTTTATTAATATTTTATTTAATTGTTGTTAAAAATTAGAATGTAAATGTTAAACAGAGGCGTTGGGTTAAGTAAAGCTATAAAATATTTGTTAACCATACATATTTCTGCCAAATTTATTCTATGAATTGCATAATTATCAAAAAGTTTATATAGTTTTGAAAAGTAGACATAATTTCCTATCCATTGATATATAATAATTCTAGCTTAGCTTATTCTTTGAAATGGTATTTTAATCCCAAACCCGGGGTTATTTTTAAGATATACAAGAAGCTTTAATTTGGAGACTTCTGGCTGCTCCCTCTATAGGTCTAACTGGTCTTAGGGACAATATCTAAACTAAACTATACCTCTTCTTTAATCCTAACAAGTTTTATCAAAATCAGTCCATAATTTTCAGAATTATAACTTAATTTTAATTTTTTAATTCCCACACAGTTTTTCACACTTTAAGTATGAGAAATAGCAACCCTGTCTTAGGTAAGTAAACAAACTGTCATTTTCAAAGGTTGCCATATGGATAATTAATTAAATCCCCTTTTCTTTACTCTCTAGACTCTACTTCTCTGTTTATTTTCTTTTAATTTTTCTTTATTATTTAAATAATTTCAAAATAAATTTGCATTTCATATTCACTTTTAAACAAATTTCTTCTATATAATGCTTTTTTGGCAAAATGTTTTGTCTCATTTATTTTGCATATAATATAAATACAAATTGTTT
This sequence comes from Lucilia sericata, assembly GCF_015586225.1. NCBI lineage: Eukaryota > Metazoa > Arthropoda > Insecta > Diptera > Calliphoridae > Lucilia > Lucilia sericata. Next base: position 15,089 of record NW_023994734.1, read on the forward strand.
GTGTAAAATTTCCATGCAATATAAAGAAAAACATTTTAAATTTCAAATTAAAGCCACCGCAAAAAATATATAATATTTAAAAAATACACCGAAAACCTTGACATATTTACTTTTTTTTTATAAAAAAGTATATATATTTTTCTTGTAAAATCATTAATTTTCACCTTGTTAAAAATATTTCTCTTTGATAGCCAAAAAAATATATATATTTAAATGCTTTTAATTTTAAACATTTAAAATATTTTATTTTTTTGAAGCAAAAACAGAAACAAAAAACACCAAAAGATTAATTACCTTTACATTAGTTAGCGTGTATAACCTTTACCTTAACTAAGCAATATTTTTAAAATTTCATCTAAATTTATAGTTTGTTTTAACAATTTACTTACTCTTTATGTTCCGCTGCTCGATCTCTTTGTCTTCGATTTTTGAACCAATTAGAAACCTGTAATATGTAAAATATTACAAATGATAAATGTTCATATTTTCAAAAATTCTAATTACAATAATAATAATTTTCATATTTCATAGAAAATTTTAATGAGTTTGTAATGTTTCGATTTGGCAATTTTGTCACAAATTGTTCTATTGTTTTAAAGAAATTGAATTTTAAATAAATTTTGTGAAATTTTAAACAAAAATTTCATATTTCAAAACAAAATTTTAATGAGTTTGTTTGAATTTTGTGTTTGAAATTTTTAGATAAATTATTCTATAGTTTTAAATTTAAAACTCTATAATCCAAATTATAATTCAGCTATAGAATTGACAATAGTCTAGACTATAGACTAGATTAAAGTCCAGACTGTAGAGTAGGCTATAGTTCAGACTATGGTCGGAACTATCGACCAGATTATAGGCTAGACTATAGAGTAGACTATAGGCTAGACTATAGTCCAGACTATGGTCCAGACTATAGAGCAGAATATAGACTAAACTATAATATGAACTAGACTATAGACCAGACTGCACACTATACAATAGACTTTATTATAGATCAGCTTATAGTTCGGATTATATTCCAGACCAAAGTTCAAACTATGGACTAGACAATAATCCAGATTATAGACTAGATAAGAGTCCAGATTACAGAGTATAGTCAAGACTATAGACCAGACTGATGACGAGTCAATAGACTTCACTTTAGTCTGAACTATAGATCAGACTATAGTTCAGACTACAGTCCACACTATAGATTTGTCAAGTCCAGACTATAGATTAGATTACAGTTAAGATTGTAGAGTAGGCTATAGACTAGACTTTATAATAGACCATAGACTAAACTATAGTCCAGACTACAGAACAGCATATATATTTAACTATAGATCAGACTAGACTGTAGACTAGGCTATAGACTATACTATAACTAGACTATAGACTAGACTGTAGACTAGGCTATAGACTACACTATAACTAGACTGTAGACTACACTATAGACAATACTATAGGCTACACCATAGACAAGACTACGGACTAGGTATACACTAGACAATAGTCTAGACTATAGACTAGACTATAGACTAGACTATAGACTAGACTATAGACTAGACTATAGACTAGACTATAGACTAGACTATAGACTAGACTATAGACTAGACTATAGACTAGACTATAGACTAGACTATAGACTAGACTATAGACTAGACTATAGACTAGCCTATAGACTAGACTATAGACTAGACTATAGACTATACTATAGACCACACTATAGACTAGACTATAGACTAGACTAGACTATAGACTAGACTATAGACTAGACTATAGACTAGACTATAGACTAGACTATAGACTAGACTATAGACTAGACTATAGACTAGACTATAGACTAGACTATAAACTAGACTAGACTATAGACTAGACTATAAACTAGACTATAAACTAGACTAGACTATAGACTAGACTATAGACTAGACTATAGACTAGACTAGACTAGACTATAGACTAGACTAGACTATAGACTAGACTATAGACTAGACTATAGACTAGACTAGACTAGACTATAGACTAGACTAGACTAGACTATAGACTAGACTATAGACTAGACTAGAATAGACTAGACTATAGACTAGACTATAGACTAGACTATAGACTAGACTATAGACTAGACTATAGACTAGACTATAGACTAGACTATAGACTAGACTATAGACTAGACTATAGACTAGACTATAGACTAGACTATGGACTAGACTATAGACTAGACTAGACTATAGACTAGACTAGACTATAGACTAGACTATAGACTAGACTAGACTAGACTATAGACTAGACTATAGACTAGATAGACTAGACTATAGACTAGACTATAGACTAGACTATAGACTAGACTATAGACTAGACTATAGACTAGACTATAGACTAGACTATAGACTAGACTATAGACTAGACTATAGACTAGACTATAGACTAGACTATAGACTAGACTATAGACTAGACTATAGACTAGACTATAGACTAGACTATAGACTAGACTATAGACAGACTATAGACTAGACTATAGACTAGACTATAGACTAGACTATAGACTAGACTATAGACTAGACTATAGACTAGACTATAGACTAGACTATAGACTAGACTATGACTAGACTATAGACTAGACTATAGACTAGACTATAGACTAGAACTATGACTAGACTATAGACTAGACTATAGACTAGACTATAGACTAGACTATAGACTAGACTATAGACTAGACTATAGACTAGACTATAGACTAGACTATAGACTAGACTATAGACTAGACTATAGACTAGACTATAGACTAGACTATAGACTAGACTATAGACTAGACTATAGACTAGACTATAGACTAGACTATAGACTGACTATAGACTAGACTATAGACTAGACTATAGACTAGACTATAGACTAGACTATAGACTAGACTATAGACAGACTATAGACTAGACTATAGACTAGACTATAGACTAGACTATAGACTAGACTATAGACTAGACTATAGACTAGACTATAGACTAGACCTATAGACTAGACTATAGACTAGACTATAGACTAGACTATAGACTAGACTATAGACTAGACTATAGACTAGACTATAGACTAGACTATAGATAGACTAGATAGACTATAGACTAGACTATAGACTAGACTATAGACTAGACTATAGACTAGACTATAGACTAGACTATAGACTAGACTATAGACTAGACTATAGACTAGACTATAGACTAGACTATAGACTAGACTATAGACTAGACTATAGACTAGACTAGACTAGAGACTAGACTATAGACTAGACTATAGACTAGACTATAGACTAGACTATAGACTAGACTATAGACTAGACTATAGACTAGACTATAGACTAGACTATAGACTAGACTATAGACTAGACTATAGACTAGACTATAGACTAGACTATAGACTAGACTATAGACTAGACTATAGACTAGACTATAGACTAGACTATAGACTAGACTATAGACTAGACTATAGACTAGACTATAGACTAGACTATAGACTAGACTATAGACTAGACTATAGACTAGACTATAGACTAGACTATAGACTAGACTATAGACTAGACTATAGACTAGACTATAGACTAGACTATAGACTAGACTATAGACTAGACTATAGACTAGACTATAGACTAGACTATAGACTAGACTATAGACTAGACTATAGACTAGACTATAGACTAGACTATAGACTAGACTATAGACTAGACTATAGACTAGACTATAGACTAGACTATAGACTAGACTATAGACTAGACTATAGACTAGACTATAGACTAGACTATAGACTAGACTATAGACTAGACTATAGACTAGACTATAGACTAGACTATAGACTAGACTATAGACTAGACTATAGACTAGACTATAGACTAGACTATAGACTAGACTATAGACTAGACTATAGACTAGACTATAGACTAAACTATAGACTAGACTATAGACTAGACTATATACTAGACTATAGACTAGACTATAGACTAGACTATAGACTAGACTATAGACTAGACTATAGACTAGACTATATACTAGACTATAGACTAGACTAGACTATAGACTATAGACTAGACTATAGACTAGACTATACTATAGACTATACTATAGACTATACTATAGACTAGACTATAGACTAGACTATAGACTAGACTAGCATATAGAATAGACCATAGTTTTTGGCTTTATTTTTTGTTTTTTAATAACAAAGATGCCGGACCTTGTCTTATAAAAGAGTAACACTATTAGCGATTTTTTAAACAACAGTTTTCATATATTAAATGAAACATTAATATATTATTAAAATTTGTTTAACTTGGGAAAATAGCTAAGTTATTTTTTGTTTGTTTGTTTGTTTGTAAACAAACTCACCTGTGTTGTTGTCAGTCCCGTAGCCTCTGCTAGTTCACGTTTTTCACGCGGTGAGGGATAAGGATTGTGCGCATACCAGTCTCTTAAAACTGAACGAGATTTTTCCTGATAATAGAAAGAAATAGAAAAAAATTATAATTATTAACATATTATAACAAAATCTGTAAATAAATGTTTGTAGCAAAATGTTTTTAATCAAATGAAACCTTTTGTTCGAAAATATATTTCCCCCCAAAAAAAATTGTTACAATCAAATCACAAACATAAACCAAAAGAGAAATTAAACAACCCCTCTTGAGTAAATGGTTAAAAACAGATTAAACACCCAGGAAACTTAAACAGAAATTGTAAAAATTAATAAAATTCCCATCATGTAATGAAACTTTTTAACTTTTTTTTGTTAAACATTATTATCATGTGTGTAGAAAAGCCAACGAAATAAACATTACTATGATTTCTTTTAAAATGTTGCTGCTGGTTTTGAAACTTTATTAACCCCTCTGAAGGTAAAAATATTTTTATGGGGATTCCTCTATAACAACAAAAAATATGATAAAATAAACAAAAAACTTATATATGTTACCTTAAAACAATAACTTGTTTCTTCACCATCCCAAATTGTGCGCGGCAGTGGAAATTTACGACGAACACGATATTTACCCACAGCACCTAATGGTCTTCCACGCAGTTTTTCGGCTTCCACATAATGAGCTGTTAAATTAATAAGAAAAATAAAAATGATACAAAAAGAAAAATATTATTTCATCTAAAATAACAATTTCATTAAAAGATATAATAAATTTATTGTTTTTTCGCTCTTAATTTCAATACTCACCTTTTAACCACAGCGCTTGCAATTTAGCATGATTGTGAGGTGAGAATTGATGATGTTCTAACAATCTATACAATTCTTTGTATTGACCGCGATGGAATGCAACAACGGCCTTGGCTTTTAGCACTGATTCGTTTAATTGCAATTTATCACATTGTGGCAATGACCATAGGAAACGGCCCAGTCTTTCAATATTACCAGCTTGTTGTAAAACCTTAAGAGAGAGAGAGATTTTAGATTAAACTATATTCCACAGTATAGACCAAATTTTAGATTATAATATAGTCCAGAGTATAGACCTGTCTAGAATATAGTCCGGGTAATAGACTAGGCTATTGAACAGACTATAGCCCATGGTATTAACATAACTATAGTCCAGACTATAGACCAGACTGTAGCCCAGATTATAGCCCATATTATGGACCAGATTATAGACCAGATTATAGACAGGGCTATAGAACAGACTATAGACAGTTCTATAGACTATAGAACAGACTGTAGTCCAGTCTTTAGACCAGCCTAAAGATAGATCCCTAGAACAGACTAAAGACTAGACTATAGACCAAACTATAGTCCAGACTATAGACCAACTATATTTCAGACTATAGACCAAAATGTATTTCAGACTATAAACCATACTGTATTTCAGACCATAGTCCAGACTATTATACAGACTTTATACAAACTATAGACCAGACTATAGACCAGACTATAGACCAGACTATAGTCCAGACTATAGACCAGACTATAGTCCAGACTATAGACCAGACTATAGTCCAGACTATAGACCAGACTATAGACCAGACTATAGACCAGACTATAGTCCAGACTATAGTCCAGACTATAGACCAGGCTATAGTCCAGACTATAGACCAGACTATAATACAGACTTTATACATACTATAGACCTGACTATAGTCTAGCCTATAGACCTGACTATAGTCTAGCCTATAGACCTGACTATAGTCTAGCCTATAGACCTGACTATAGTCTTGCCTATATACCTGACTATAGTCTAGCCTATAGACCTGACTATAGTCTAGCCTATAGACCTGACTATAGTCTAGCCTATAGACCTGACAATAGTCTAGCCTATAGACCTGACTATAGTCTAGCCTATAGACCTGACTATAGTCTAGCCTATAGACCTGACTATAGTCTAGCCTATGGACCAGACTGTAGTCTAGCCTATAGACCAGACTATAGTCCAGATCCAGAATCCAGACTATAGGCCATACTGCAAACCAGACTATAGTCCATACTATAGACAAGACTATAGTCCAGAGTGTGAATCATACTATAATACATACAATAGATCAGACTACAGTCCAGACTTTAGAACAGACCAGACTACAGTATATACTATAGACCAAAGTATAGACAGACTATAACACACACTATAATATAGACTATAGAACAGACTACAGATCAGACTATAGACCAGACTTTTGGCCAGAATATAAACCAGACTATAGACCAGACTTAAGATCTGACTATAGTCCATACACTAGACTTTAGACCAGACTATAGATCTAACTATAGAGCAGACTATAGTCCAGACAATAGGTCAAACTACTGACTAGACTATAGTCCAGACTATAGATCAAATTACAGACTAGACTATAGACCAGTCCGTAGGCCAGACTATAGACCAGACTATGAACCAGATTATAGATCAAACTTTATACTAAACTATAGTCCGGACTATAGGTCAAACTATAGACCAGGCTATAGGCCAGACTATAGACCAGACTATAGATCAGGCTATGGACTGGACTATAGTTCAGACTATAGAAATAATGAAATTTCTTAGGTTTTTAAAACAAAACTCACCTCACATACACACGCCACCTGTTCCTGGGTAAAACCAAAACTGGGCAATGATTCGCGACCATTGGCGCCATTACTAGCGCCACCACCACCACCACCGCCATTTGTACTTGTATTCTGATTACCAACCAAACGGGTAGAACCCGGTACACTATTGGCATTGCCATTGTGAGACAACATATCCAAATTGTTGTTATTATTGCTTGTGCTATTGTTATTATTGTTCGTTAAACCCGTAACCGTTAGTCCGGTAGGACTATAAGGGGGCGTTTGGCGTGATGTTAAAACAGCAGCATTGGCAGCAGCCAAATCGTAAAAATCAGTGGCGGGATGTTGTAGCATTTTTGTAGGGGGGTGTTTTAAGTTTCTTTAGAAAAATACTTAGTTTTCTTTCTAGTTTATATTTAGCCACATAATTTATTTATTTTTCTTAAAAAATTTTCTTTTATTGTGTTAAGAGCTGCAAAGAAATAGAGAAAAATTGGAATTAGTAAATAAAAAATCGTTTAAATATTTTAAAATTGTTTGTATGTATAACGTTGCGTGGGTATAGATTTCTTTGGTTGGGTTTTGTGTTACTTACGCACTAGTTTTTTTATTTTTTCCTTTTGTTCTTTTCAAAGTCTAGTGGTCTTTGTTATTTAGAAGATATTGTGTAATGAAATCTTAAAATATCTCAAATCACCGCATGTGATTCTTTTTCTTGTACTTTTTTGTGTTGTTCTTGATAGTTTTTCTTAATTTTTTGGTATTTTGATTATTTTTTATTAGGAAATTTTTAACAAAAAATATTTGGATTTTTTTAAAGAATTTTAAAAGTTTTAATGAAATTTCATCTCTGTTTTAAGATAAATATATTAATTGCCTATAGAAGTTATTAAAATTGTGTAATTTAAACTTATAATTTAGTCTCTTGGAGAGTTTTCTTTAATTACATTTAAAAAAATTATTCAAATTTTGCTAAATTTCCTAAAATTGCTTTAATTTTTTTTTAATTTTCTTAAAATTAAGTCAAATACCTTTAAATTTGATGAAATTTCTTTGATTTTAGTTAAAATTTCATTAAAATAGTTAAATTTATTCAAATTTCTTTGAATTTAGTTAAAAATTCATTAATGTTGTGATTTTTCTATAACAAATTACTAAAAATCGCTTTAATTGTTCTTTAATTATATGGCAACATTGCAAAATACTACCGCTAATGTGTCAACAAACAAAAGGTAAACAAACTTCAACAAAAATGCAAATTAAAATTAATTAAATTAAAAATATTATTAAACTCTTCTAGATTTAATTTTAAATGATTAATTAATTAATAAATTTAGTACATAACCATCCCTGGCAGGAAAAAGTAAACAACTAATAATAGTGTTGCCAAAAGTACATATGGTTCCCTTTAACTGCTTATAACTCAGCCATTTTTGGTTCAGATTCTCGACACTACACATTATTTGCTACAATTATGTTTCTAAGGTATCAGGGAACTTAATTGTGGTCTTCGGAAAAAGTTAATTATTTTAAACTTAAGTAAATTTCAATCGTGCCGAAATTTAATACAGAATATTATTTATCTTGAGCTATGCCAAGCATCCCTGTCAGAAAAATGTAAACAAATAACAATAGTGTTGCCAAAAGTAGTTAAAAAAGACAGTGAAAAACGCTTAAATGTAAAAAAAACAATTGAAATATCAAGGCGACTCCAGTTAAATACTTATAACTTAGCCATTTATGTTGTGATTTGGATGATTTTTCACAGCAAGATTCTCGACAAAAAGAGCAAAGACTATGTGCTTAAATTAGTTGCAATTGCAATCAGGGGGCTTAGAAATTTTATGGGAAACTTAGAAAATATAATACTTTTAAAACTTGAATACTTTTTCATATAAAAACTAGCATGTGCTTGCTTGTTGAAACATACACATTTTATTAGCACGAGCTAAATTTAAGATTTTGAAATAAAATATACATACACGCACTAAAATTTTTCTGTATATTAAAATACCAGCAAAAAAATGAAAAGTAAATTTGATCTCTCAGATCACATTGCCTTAAAATACAAATTCTATATGTATTTTATGTATGAACACACATAAAAACTGCTCAAACACACATATAGAAATGAGGAAGATCATTTAAAAGATTTTTCTATACACAGATTCTATATACATATTGTAGTATATTGAGACGTGTGTAATTTTAGAATTCTTCGTAACTTGGTAAGTTTATTTTTGAAAAGAAAAATAAGTCAAAGAAAATTGTATGTATAAAAGAGAACAGAATGTTAAAAGAAATATACACAAAATTGCAAAAGAAGAAAAAAAAATTGAAATGTTTTTTGTGTTACGAAAAGAACACAAAATTTATTCAAGTAGAAAATTTAATAGCAAAGATTTTTGAAATAAAAAAAATTTTCTGCTCTCTTAAGAGATTTTCAAACAAAAAACGAGAAAAGATAAAAAAGTAATAAATAGAGAAAAAATAAAGAAATTTAAACAAATAATAAAAAAAAAACAACAAATAATAAAATCAACATTTTTATATTGTAGAAAACAATTTGGCAAATTGTTAAACTACGTCATAATGACCCTTAAAATAACAACGAGAATATAGAAAAAATATAAAAAATTATATTTATTTTTTTGCAAATAAAAGTGTTTAAATTATATTTATATTAAAAGTTTATTAAAAAAGGGGTTTCCCAGTTCTGTTAGCAACAATATGTTCAAGAGAAATTAAATAAATCAAATTTGTATTTAGCCCTATTTTGAGAACTCTCAGTAACGATTCCTTTATATTTGTTGTATTCTTAAGTAGATATTTAAATTCCTTTATAATCGTGTTAAATTTCATTAAAATCCTACATTCCGTTGAGGAGTAACAGTCGAATTTCTATTTTTGCTTATTGACTTATTGCAAGTAATAGAAAACCGCTATATGGACACCACTAACACAAGCTTAGGAAACAATAACAGTACACTAGTAGTGTTAGTGTTTTGCTATAAAAATGTAAACAAAGCAAGGGAGAAGTGACCTAAAGTTAAAACAATAAACAAGGAAAGTGTGCAAACATAGTGTTGCCACTGTTTTGCATTCAAATGTAAACAAAGCAATACAAAGGCTGCATTAAAACAAGTAAAACTAACAATCAACCGGACTTTAAAGCAAATTTTTGTTAAAACTAAAGACTTTGAGACATAAATCTTAATAATTGTTTAAAATTATAAGAAAAATATTGCTTTTCTAACGTGAGTCACGTTTTTGTTGCATAATTTGTAAAAAGTTGGTTTAATTATAGTTATAAATTATAATTTATGAGTTTTATTGCAAAACTGTGATTATCCACATTAGAAATTTAAATAAATTATATATTATGGTTTTCAGTTTGCATAATTTAATAGCAATTAAATATTTTCGTTTGTAAACAATAAGTAAATAATAAAATAGAGATTTTAAATGACTTTTTGGCAAGTTAACAAAATTTGGAAAAATTTTTAAAATTTTTTTCCAAATTTGCTTTCGATAACTTTAAAAAACTTCTTCTAATTTGAAAATCGTTTTATTTTTGTACTAATTAATAACTTTAATTTAAACTTTATACAAAATCCCTTTATTTATATAAAAGACCTCCAGCTTTATTTTCACAACCTGTGTTCAGTTCATAATTTTTAACAAAAAATATTTTTGTCTAAATTATAAAGAGTCAAGATACAAAAGATTTGAAAGGAAAAACCTGCTGTGATCTTAAGTGTTTTATAGGTTTATCTTGAAAATATCTGTTAAAATAAATATTCCTATACAAGGTATTTTGGTGTGTATGCAGGGTCTTAAAATAATGAAAACTTTCAGAATAATTTTTAAAACCCCTATTCAAAAAAAAAAAAAAAAAAATAAATAAAATAAAATAAAAAAAAAAACAATGTTGGTATTGCAAATAGTTTGGTGTATTTAATAATTACCATAAGAAATTTTTTCAAAAATGCTACTTTTTGTGAAATAGTAGTTGACAATTAGTATATTTTGGAAATAATTTAAAGAAATTATCTTGCTTTTTAAGTATAAGTGTAGCTAAATCATATTCCGCAGAAAAAAGTAAGGAATTTTCAACTTTTTTAAAAAAGTAGTATTTCTACTACTATTTTAAAATTTCAAAATAATGTTGGTTTTGCAAATAGTTTGGCATATTAAGTAATTTACATGAAAGATTTTTTGAAAAATACAACTTTTTGTGAAATAGTAGTAGCTAATTTAGTACTTATTGAACATTTTTTGTTAAAATTATCTTGCTTTATAAGTATACATGTTACTAAATTATATTCTGTGGAAAAATGTTGGTGTTTCCTACTTTTTAGAAAAAAGTAGTATATCTAGTACTATTTGAAAATTGCAAAATAATGTTGGTTTTGCAAATAGTTTGGCATATTAAATAATTTACATAAGAGATTTTTTTGAAAAATACTACTTTTTGTGAGATATTAGTAGATAATATAGTACTTATTAGAAATTTTTTGATAAAATTATCTTGCTATTTAAGTATAAACGTTTCTAAATCATATTATGAAAAAAATTTAGGATTTCCTACTACATAATATGGCAACTTTGCTTTAAATCAGAAAATTTGTTTAATTCTGAATACAATTTTTTAAGTTTTCTTAAATATTTGACCAAAGTTGGGAAATATGTATATGAAACATTTTTATAAAAAAATTAAGGTAAATTGCCTTCTAAACTTAAAAATATTTATAAAAATATGTTCCTATAATGTTATTGAATAGTTTTCTTATTAATTTTTTTGTTTTTTTAGTGAAATTATATCATTTTTATTTATTTTAATTGTTTTGTTTACATTTTTCCCTAAAAAACTACTTCTATTACTCTCTTCTTCAATGCTGTTGTTAATAATAAAGATGCCACTTTATTAACTTGCGTACAAACATAAGCTTATAAGTGACATCTTTAGCTTTATATGGCAACTTTAATTAAATGTCAACAACAGTGCAAGAAGTGATAGAGACATACAATAGAAAAACTTTATCTTAATAAATTAAACAAAATTAAATTTTTCTTCTTAAAAATGTTATAAAAATATGTTTTTATATAATTATTTAATATTATTTTTATAAAATTTATACATTTTGTTGTGATTTTTCTCTAAACAATTAATTCTCTCTCTGAACTGTATTGATATGCAAATCTTATTATGAAAAAAAAAACATAAACAAACACACAAACTCAGGCAAATACATAGAGAGTGAGAGACCAAGAATTTTGTGTTGATGATTGTGTTTATGTTTTTATTGTTGTTGCTGCTCTTGTTGTTACTTTTTTTGTTCCTTGTATTCTGTTGTCTTCTGTTCAATTCACTTCATTTGTTTTGAAATGTTCTTTTAGTAGTTGTTGTTATTGTTGCTTTTTTAGTGATAAATATTCAATGCGTTGCATGCGATTAGTTTATGTCACTTGTATTGTGTTGTGTGTAAGTTTGTTATTGTTCTTATTCATCTTAATGACAAGTTTGAGCAGAGTGTGTGTAGTGCAGTGTTTTTTTTACAAGTAAGAAGTAAAAGTAAAAGCATTTTTAAATATAAATTTCTTATTTTTTCATTTTAATTAAGTTTAATGAATGAAATTTTTCGCACAAAACATTAAAATGTTGTCGCCTAATGTGTGTTGTGTGATATTTTTTGTTAATGTTTAAGAAAAATCATTAATTTGTGAAATTTTATTAAATGTTTTGTTGCTTAAGGCTTAATTTAAGTTGCAAGGAATTAATTGTGAAAAAAATTTAAGAAAAATATGCAAAAATCTTTGGTGATTAATCTATTAAAACATTTGCAAGGCAACAACTTGTTTTTTTTTGCTAAAATACAAGAACATTTTGCGTATTTCAACATGAAGCTGATAAAATCTTTTAGGTAAGTTATAAAATTTATGAAAATTCACAATAGTTTTGTTTTATAAGTTGCCAGATTGTTAGGGTTAACTGGAAATTATAATTAAACTTTAAATTTAAACATATTTAGTTAATTTTCTAATAATTTAAGTAGATTTTTGACAAAAAAAAAAAAAAAAAACTAAAAATCAGGTTACGTGACAATAGCTTCTTAAAATTCACAATAGTTTTGTGGCAGTAGTTGCCAGATTGTTAGATTTCAAGAAAATTGTTAACAAACTTAAAATATCCCCAAACTTCTTTGAATTTTCGCTTAAATTGGACTTTATACCAAAGAAATCGGTACTTATGTACTCAAGAAAATATATTTTTGGTATAAAAAATCGTTTAGTGTCTCTCTTAGTGCCGCTCACTTAATTAAACTTTATTTTTCTATTAAAGAAAAATCTCCCCAATTCCACCTTTCAACACCTCAAAACAACAACAAGCCAACATATACTATACCCTCCCAAAACTCGTGTCTACATATCTAGTATAAGGAAATAATATCTAGAAACTATAACAAAAAAAAAAACTATACTAAACACAAGTATCTTATATACAAACAACGTTCTAGTATATCTGTGTCCGTATCATTTGGCTTTTGACTAGCAATTTCTGTTTTCTATTTCATTCTTTATTTTGTTTTTATTTTTTTGCTTAATAAGATCACAAGAAATGTTCAAAGAAGGAAACAGTAAAAAAAAAAGATCATCATCATCTGTATAAAAATAAATATTCTAGTAGTACTAGCAGCAATCTCTAGCATACAATATTTTCTTTTTAGTATGTGACTTAATCTGTGATAAAATATCTTCTATACACCTGCTGCTGTTAAAAGAGATGCTTGTGTGTTGTTAATGTTGTACAACGATGACACATATCAACTTTAAAAAAATATTAAAAAGCGAAAAGAAAAAGATACATTCAAAATTTTTGTAGCTTTCTTAAACAAGAACAATTTCTATATACTCTATATAAAGAAGATGAAATGACGAAAATTTATCAGAAGAATAAAAAATAAAAAAAAAACATTTCATTTATAGATAAAAAACAATTAAAAATTTTAACAGATAATTGATTGAACGAACAAGTTATCAAAATTTACTTTAATATTTGTTACACTTCTAACAGTAATTATAGTTTGTTGTCGCCATAACTTCAGAAATTTCTTTTCTCAAGTTCCCAGAAGAGAATTTACTGACTCGACACCAGTATGGATTATAAAAGAGACTATAGATTAGACTATAATCTAAACTAGAGTCTAGGCTAGAATGTGGACTTTGGACTGCACTATAATCTGAACTTGATTCTAGACGATAGATTAGCCTAGAGTCTAGACTATAGTCTGGACGAAAAATATTACTATAGGCTAGACTATAATGTGAACTATAGTTTAAACTATTTTCTATTGTCTGGACTATAGAAGACTCCATAGTCTGGCCTATAGAAGATTCTATAGTCTGGCCTATAGAAGAGTCTACAGTCTGGACTATAGAAGAATCTATAATTTAAACTATAGAAGAGTCTATGGGCTGGACTATAGAAGAGTCTATAGTCTGAACTATAGAAGAGTCTATATTCTGGACTATAGAAGAGTCTATAGTCTGGACTATATAAGAGTCTATAGTCTGGACTATATAAGAGTCTATAGTCTGAACTATAGAAGAGTCTATATTCTGGACTATAGAAGAGTCTATAGTCTGGACTATATAAGAGTCTATAGTCTGGACTATATAAGAGTCTATAGTCTGGACTATATAAGAGTCTGTAGTCTGGACTATATAAGAGTCTATAGTCTAGACTATAGAAGAATCTGTAGTCTGGACTATAGAATAATCTATAGTTTAGATTATAGAAGATTCAATAGTCTGAACTATAGAAAAGTCTATACTCTGGACTATAGTAAAATCTATAGTCTGATCTATAGAAGAGTATATACTCTGGACTGTAGAAGAGTTTAAAGTCTGGACTATAGAAAAGTCTATAGTCTAGACTATGTAATAGTCTATAGTCTGGACTATAGAAGAGTCTATAGTCTGGACTATAGGAGAGTCTATAGTCTGGACTAAAGGAGAGTCTATAGTCTGGCCTATAGAAGAGTCTATAGTCTGGACTATAGATGAGTGTATAGTCTGGACTATAGAAGAGTCTTTAGTCTGGACTATAGAAGTGTCAATAGCTTGGACTATAGAAGCGTCTACAGTCTGGACTATATAAGAGTCTAGAGTGTGGACTATAGAAGAGACTATAGTCTGAACTGTAGAAGAGTCTATAGTCCTGACTATAGAAAAGACTATAGTTTGGACTATAAAAGATACTATAGTCAGGGCAATAAAAGAGATTAGTTTGGACTGTAGAAGAGACTGTAGTGTAGACTATAAAAGAGACTATAGTCTGGACTATAGAAGAGACTATAGAATGGACTATAGAAAAGACTACAAAGTGGACTATAGAAGTGACTATAAAGTGGACTATAGTGTGCACTATAAAAAAGACTGTAATCTAGACTATAGAGAGACTATTGTCTAGACTTTAGAAGATACTATAATCTGGACTATAGAAGAGACTCTAGTCTCGACTATAGAATATACTCTAGTCTCGACAGAAGTCTGGAATATATAGTCTGAACTAAAGAAGATACTAAAGTTTCGACTATAGAGTAGACTATAGTCTGGACTATATAAGATATATAGATTATAGTCTGGAAGAAGAGATTAAAGAAGGGACTATAGTATACACCACTGAAAAGATTATAGTCTGGACTATAGAACAGACTTTAGCCTGAGCTTAAGAAGATGTTTTAGAAGAATTTATAGCACTCATTTCAAGAAAATTTTCATATTGAAATATTCCCCCAAAAACAAACCATAACTTTTCCATTTTCTAACACAATTAGTTCTTCTCTTTAGTTCCATTAGTTCTGCTCTATATTCAAATTTTAAACAAATTTGTTATGCTTATAAACTTTAATAACAAAAGTATTTGCTTCCTTTATCAAGTTTTTTTAAGATGAGTTAAAAATCTGATGTTGTTTTTGTTTAAGAAAAGTAAACAAATAAAATTTATATTTTTAACAACAAAAATTTATCAAATTAATGACAAAATATTTTGTAATAATTTACACTACATAAACATTGCTGTTATATGTATTTCTTCTTCATCCGATAAATATGAAAATATTACAACAGTAGAGTCTAAGTAAAATGATTTGAAGAGATAAAGAATGTATTTTTGGATATTGCAACACTAGAACTAGAGACTATAGTGAAGATTATAGATGAAACTTAAGTCTAAACTATAGAAGATACTATTGTCTTGGCTATAGACGAAACTAATGTCCAGACTATAGACGAGCACGAGAATATAGGCGAGACAACAGAGAAAAATAATAGACGTGACTTTCGACTATAGATTAGACTTTACACGAGACTGTAGTCCAGACTATAGACGAGACTATCGTCTATATTTAAGACCAAACTATAGACTTAACTTTAAGCTAGGCTATAGTCCTGGTGAGACTGTAATTAATATTAAAGATGGGACTATAATCCAGACCAT
Source organism: Lucilia sericata (assembly GCF_015586225.1). Taxonomy (NCBI): domain Eukaryota; kingdom Metazoa; phylum Arthropoda; class Insecta; order Diptera; family Calliphoridae; genus Lucilia; species Lucilia sericata. The sequence continues at coordinate 31,590 of NW_023994734.1, forward strand.
AGATTAGACTTTGTCTTGGCTATAGACGAGACTATTGTCTTGGCTTTACTCGCGATAGACGATAGTTCATTGTTCACACTACATACGAGACTTAAGTGAAGACTGTTGACCAACCTATAGACCATCCTATAGATCAACTAAAGACGAGAATATAGACCAGACTATAAACGAGAATATAGTCAACATTATAGACTGGACTATAGTTGAGATTACAGAGATTACAGACCAAACTGTAGAGGAGACTGTAGTCTAGATTTTAGTTCATAGGGGAGACTATAGTCCTGCCTATATTGTACTTTAGACAAGCCTTTTGAATAGACTTTAGGCGAAAGGCTCGTCTTATATTCCAGACGGTAAGACGAGACTATAGCTTGGACCTTAGACTAGATTAGTACTGGCTATAGTTGACACTATCTTCTACACTATAGTCCGAATTTCCTATTTAAACAAAACAACTTTTCCATCCTTTCTGTATTCCACTGTAATTTCTTCTTCTCAATTTTTACACACTTTGATGTAAATTAAAAAAAAATATATATAAATCTAAAAAAGATTAGATGAATTTAACGCCCACTATATTAGCACGGTTCTACTCATATTTTTCATATTAAAAACAAACATGCATGCAAGATTTTCATGTACTACATATAATCAAAATAATTTTAGAACATCCGACGATATTCCAATGCAATTTGAGTAAAATAAAACCAAAAACCGAATAAAAAAAAAATACTTAATATCGAACACACAAAAAATCATCCAACAAATTTTCTATATCAAATAAAAATGATGAATGAATAGCAAATGTTACTTAGAATTTTTGCTGAAATGTATAGATTTTTATTACGTTTCTAACTGTATATTTTCCGTACTTTTGAGATTCTTTTTGGATAAGAAAAAAACTTTCAATATTCTGAAAAAAATAAAAATTCAAAAAACTTTTTTTTTTTGCCATAAATTACACAATCAAACAAGCATTAAACAACATGTTTATAGTTGTTAGTTTTTTTCTGTATAAAATTACAATATTTTTGAACGTAAAATTATAAAATCAAACACATTTTAGAAAAAGTAATAAGAAATATTTTATTTACCAGCAAAATATTTCTTGCGTTCAATAAAATTTTTGTACTTTTTTTTTTTGCACATCAAATTTTCAGTTATTTTTAGCTGTGAAATATTTTTAAAAATATCAAAAATATTTATGACTATTACGTAGTTTTTTTGTATACACAAATTCATAAATTTATGTTATTAATAAATAAATTTTAAGAAAATTTTAAGAAATTGATTTGTTTGGTGATAAACAAAGAACTATCAACTATTTAACAGTGATTGTTTTTGTTCTTCGGACTCTTCTCTTCCTTTTACTGTTTAGGGAGTTGCCAATAGGTTTCATTTTAAAATACAGTTGTTATTGAAAGTTGTAAATTGCTAAAGAGGTTGACTGGCTAGAATAGTCGATTTATAGACTATATTATAGTTTATCTATAGACTATAAAATAAATAATAATAAATTTTAAGAAATTGATTTGTTTGGTGATAAACAAAGAACTATCAACTATTTAACAGTGATTGTTTTTGTTCTTCGGACTCTTCTCTTCCTTTTACTGTTTAGGGAGTTGCCAATAGGTTTCATTTTAAAATACAGTTGTTATTGAAAGTTGTAAATTGCTAAAGAGGTTGACTGGCTAGAATAGTCGATTTATAGACTATATTATAGTTTATCTATAGACTATAAAATAGTCTATAGTCTGGACTATAGAAAAGTCTACAGTCTGGACTATAGAAAAGTCTACAGTCTGGACTATAGAATAGTCTATAGACTCTGGACTATAGAAAAGTCTACAGTCTGGACTATAGAGTAGTCTACAGTCTGGACTATAGAGTAGTCTACAGTCTGGACTATAGAGTAGTCTATAGTCTGGACTATAGAGTAGTCTATAGTCTGGACTATAGAGTAGTCTATAGTCTGGACTATAGAGTAGTCTAGTCTGGACTATAGAGTAGTCTATAGTCTGGACTATAGAGTAGTCTATAGTCTGGACTATAGAGTAGTCTATAGTCTGGACTATAGAGTAGTCTATAGTCTGGACTAAAGAGTAGTCTATAGTCTGGACTATAGTGTAGTCTATAGTCTGGACTATAGTGTAGTCTATAGTCTGGACTATAAAGTAGTCTATAGTCTGGACTATAGAAAAGTCTACAGTCTGGACTATAGAAAAGTCTACAGTCTGGACTATAGAGTAGTCTACAGTCTGGACTATAGAGTAGTCTATAGTCTGGACTATAGAGTAGTCTATAGTCTGGACTATAGAGTAGGCTATAGTCTGGACTATAGAGTAGGCTATAGTCTGGACTATAGAGTAGTCTATAGTCTGGACTATAGAGTAGTCTATAGTCTGGACTATAGAGTAGTCTGTAATCTGGACTATAGAGTAGTCTATAGTCTGGACTATAGAGTAGTCTATAGTCTGGACTATAGAATAGTCTGGACTATAGAATAGTCTATAGTCGGGACTATATAACAGTCTATAGTCGGGACTATATAACAGTCTATAGTCGGAGCTATAGAATAGTCTATAGTCGGGACTATAGAATAGTCTATAGTCGGGACTATAGAATAGTCTATAGTCGGGACTATAGAATAGTCTATAGTCGGGACTATAGAATTGTCTATAGTCGGGACTATATAACAGTCTATAGTCTAGACTGTAGAATAGTCTATAGTCGGGACTATAGAATAGTCTATAATCTGGACTGTAGAATAGTCAATAGTCGGGACTATAGAATAGTCTATTGTCGGGACTATAGAATAGTAGTCGGGACAATATAATAGTCTATAATCGGGACTATAGAATAGTCTATAGTCGGGACTATAGATTAGTGTATAGTTGGGACTATAGAAAGTGTATAGTTGGGACTATAGAATAGTGTACAGTTGGGACTATAGAATAGTCTATAGCCGGGACTATAGAATAGTCTATAGCCGGGACTATAGAATAGTCTATAGTCTGGACTATAAATAGTCTATAGTTTGGACTATAAATAATCTATAGTCGGGACTATAAAATAGTCTATAATCTGGACTGTAGAATAGTCAATAGTCGGGACTATAGAATAGTCTATTGTCGGGACTATAGAATAGTAGTGGGGACTATATAATAGTCTATAGTCGGGACTATAGAATAGTCTATAGTCGGGACTATAGATTAGTGTATGTATAGTTAGGACTATAGAAAGTGTATAGTTGGGACTATAGAATGGTGTACAGTTGGGACTATAGAATAGTCCATAGTAGCGACTATAAAATTGTCTATAGTAGGGACTATATAATAATCTATAGTCTGGACTATAAATTGTCTATAATCGGGACTATAGAATAGTCTATAGTCGGGACTATAGATTAGTGTATAGTTGGAACTATAGAAAGTGTATAGTTGGGACTATAGAATAGTGTACAGTTGGGACTATAGAATAGTCCATAGTAGGGACTATAGAATAGTCTATAGTCTGGACTATAAATAGTCTATAGTTTGGACTATAAATAGTCTATAGTCTGGAGTATAGATTATTGTATAGTTGGGACTATAGAATAGTGTATAGTGTGGACTATAGAATAGTTTATAGTTGGGACTATAGAATAGTATATAGTTGGGACTACATAATAGTCTATAGTCGGGACTATAGAATAGTCAATATTTCCCCTTTATATCCTACAGTTCACTGATCTTTTTATGGCCAACACTAAGTTAATTTTCTGAAAATTGGACTATAATTTCATAGATCACTAGTTATTTAAGGGTTTTCACAACAGACCCGATGCAACTTTATCCAAAATTTGCAAATGTAGTTTCTATACGTGTTATAGAATCAAGGTTAAATTTTAGATCGATATTAAAGAACTTTTTCGTAATAATGTTTGGTCCTACTCGACCAAACGGAGTCAATAGCTGTCAACTCCGATTAAGGTACAAAGTTAGATCGAATTTTTTAACTTTTTAGGCTTTCTTTTCTTAATAAGTAAGACCATTGGAACTTCGCTACACAATAAAAACAAAACGAGTCGGCCAAATATTTGTAAACTAAGTGTTAGCTACACAATTTCTCTCTCCAGGAAAGAACTCCTCTAGCCGATCGTAGAACTGTTACAACAACAAATTCTTTCCCTTTATAGAGAAAATAAAATGTTTAACTTGGCAACTCTAAAGTATACAAACAATTTATACACTTGACAAATTGTTTACACCAAAAAGCCGTCGGCATTTAATTAAAAAAAAAATATTGAAATTATAATTACCTTTTAAAATTTGTTGAGATAAATTTTATATTGTTAATAATCCAAATAAATATGATAATAAAATTGTTTAAACAATTTATTGCACTTTTTTAAATAATTTTTTTTACTTTTTCCTTTTTGCAAATTTTTTTAAATTTTTCTTTTTATTAAAAATTTGGGTATTAAAACTTTCACCAAAATTTGTATAATTTTTAAATTTATTTATTATTTTTATTTATTTATGTATTTTTCTTTCCTTTTTTTATAAAACAAAATAAACTTATTGTATAATTCCTTTTTGTTTAAACTTATTTCAAATATTTTTCTTTTTTTCGTATAAATTCGCCGCACGTTTTTCAAAATAAAACACAGAAACACAAAAAAAACGTAAAACAAATCACTTTGTTTCTTTGCCCGTTCTTAATTTTCGGTATTCAAGACAAAAAAAATGTCTTCTTTTATTCTTCGTTACGTTCTGTTTAAAAAAATATTCCCTCGTATCAACCACACGCAAAGACAGGAAACGTTAAACTAAAATTCAAAATATCGTCTCATTACAGTGGTGGTGCCACCTAGAGTATATGAATGAGTGAGAGTGTCAGTGAGTGAGTGTAATCAAATCGGCATATACTTTACGATCGAACAACAGACAACAGGAGTAAACAGTATAAAAGATAAACAAGAAATAAACAGCAACAACAACAAACAGACTACCACCACTATTATCTTGTTGATGTTGCCACCACCATTCTTCAGTCATTGTTCCAACAACAAGAATCATTTGTTATTATTTTAACCATCATTGTCATTATCATTGCTTTATTATCATCACTGTTTGTTTAGATTACCTTTGTTGTATTTGTATCTCTATTGTTATACTCTTCTCTCTTTAATTATTCTCTGGGTAGGCGTGCAAGTAACGGTAGTTAATTGTTAAGTGTGAGGATTTTGCAATATTTCTCAAACTGTTTTTTATGTTTTTAAGAGAACGTTTCTAATTGGATATTAATAATTAGAAAAGAGAAGAGAGTTGTGTTAATGATAGACTAACAGTGTGGGAAAAAATTATTATATTTTTTTCATAGATAGATAGATAGATAGATAGATAGATAGATAGATAGATAGATGATAGATAGATAGCTAGATAGATAGATAGATAGATAGATAGATAGATAGATAGATAGATAGATAGATAGATAGATAGATATAGATAGATAGATAGATAGATAGATAGATAGATAGATAGATAGATAGATAGATAGATAGATAGATAGATAGATAGATAGATAGATAGATAGATAGATAGATAGATAGATAGATAGATAGATAGATAGATAGATAGATAGATAGATAGATAGATAGATAGGATAGATAGATAGATAGATAGATAGATAGATAGATAGATAGATAGATAGATAGATAGATAGATAGATAGATAGATAGATAGATAGATAGATAGATAGATAGATAGATAGATAGATAGATAGATAGATAGAGATAGATAGATAGATAGAGATAGATAGATAGATAGATAGATAGATAGATAGATAGATAGATAGATAGATAGATAGATAGATAGATAGATAGATAGATAGATAGATAGATAGATAGATAGATAGATAGATAGATAGATAGATAGATAGATAGATAGATAGATAGATAGATAGATAGATAGATAGATAGATAGATAGATAGATAGATAGATAGATAGCTAATAGATAGATAGATAGATAGATAGATAGATAGATAGATAAGATAGATAGATAGATAGATAGATAGATAGATAGATAGATAGATAGATAGATAGATAGATAGATAGATAGATAGATAGATTAGATAGATAGATAGATAGATAGATAGATAGATAGATAGATAGATAGATAGATAGATAGATAGATAGATAGATAGATAGATAGATAGATAGATAGATAGATAGATAGATAGATAGATAGATAGATAGATAGATAGATAGATAGATAGATAGATAGATAGATATATAGATAGATAGATAGATAGATAGATAGATAGATAGATAGATAGATAGATAGATAGATAGATAGATAGATAGATAGATAGATAGATAGATAGATAGATAGATAGATAGATAGATAGATAGATAGATAGATATATAGATAGGTAGATAGATAGATAGATGTACTGCAAATAAAGCAAAACAAATTTTAACACCACAAACAGTGTTGCCAGTGTGATTCTTTTGTAAATCTTTCACCCTCAGCCATTTCTTTAAATATGAATAACTATTGAACTTTAATCATCATTTACATATATAGGATATAGACCAATTAAGACATATTTAGAATTAGTTTATATAACTCAGGTTTGCCTCTGCAGGGTTTTATGTTAAACCTAGGTATCTAAAAGTTATAATTCGCAGGATATTCATATTCGTGTGTATCAATTTCTGAGCTTTTATAGAAGCTCAGGTGCAGGTGATTTCAATGTCTACAACTTTTCATAACCATAAAATTGTTGCCATATAATTTAACAATAATTACCTCCTCTGTTTAGCTCGATTTTTGATCTCAATCAAGAAAATCAATATTTTCTAAAAGTTTACTATAGCTCTTTATTTTCCACTAAAAATACTGACGACTAACAATAAAACAGACTGGCAGCTCTAAATATTTGATCTCAATGAGAACATTATTTAATTTCTCTTACTATCTCTTTCCAAACAGTTTGAAAACTACTGGTAAATCTTCATTCACACAATAATAATAAATGTTTTCATTTCCACAAAAAACCAGTTACTATTATTAATGGTGTTTTACAAATGTTAACGCCCACTTCTGATTATCTTATAATGTTGTTGTTGTTGTTATTACTGTACTTTCTGACAATACCTGTTTTTTTTGTACTCAAACAACTACTACTAACAGCAGCAATAACGTTCTAAAACAAAAAGGTGTAAACCTTTTTATTGTTGCTGTGTTTGTTGTTCTTTTTGTATATCAACAACAATGAAGTCTTCGTTTGATTGCAATTTTCTTATTGGTTGTTTCGCTTCTAATCTCAAAGTTTAACATGCGCAAATGGACGCCATATTTTAAGGCAAACGAATAAATAGTAAGAGACAAATTTAAAAGGTTTTTTTGTCTTAAATTAAAGGCAAAATATTTTGAGATTGTTCTTAATAACAAATGGCTGATGCTGTCGGCCGCCTGCCTATTGCCTAAAGGCGAAATTTTTTTAAAGGAAAAAATTGTTTTAGTTTTTTCTTTTAGAAGAATTTTTTTATTACATTTTGTAACATGAGATTGTGTTTATACGGCGTTGCTAGGAGCTTAGATAAAATGTTAAAAATTTTGTAAGGAAGATGCTACTTGTTGGTTTTGTTGTAAGGATAATAAGGATTTTGTAGGCAAAATTTTAAAGAATAACTGTATATTTTATTATTTATTAGAATTTTGCTAATTAATTGTTAATTAAAGCTATTATATTTGTTAAGTTGTGAATATATGTATGAACACATGACAGTTTTTTTAATAGACTAGACTATAGACTACGCTATATAGTCGACTATAGACTAGATTGTAGACTAGGACTATAAACTAGACTTTAGGCTATACTATAGACAAGGACTATAGACTAGATCATAGACTAGGTTATAGACGAAGCGATAAACTAGACTAAAGGCTAGCCTATAGACTATACTATGTCCAGACTATAGTTAGACTGTAGACTAGACTATAAACTTGACTAAAGACTAGGCTATAGACTATACTATGACTAGACTATAGACTAGATTGTAGACTAGACTATAAACTAGACTAAAGACTAGGTTATAGATTAGACTTTAGAGTGGAATATAGAGTATACTATAGACTAGATTTTAGACTAGACTATAGACTAGACTATAGACTAGACTATAGACTAGACTATAGACTAGACTATAGACTAGACTATAGACTAGACTATAGACTAGACTATAGACTAGACTATAGACTAGACTATAGACTAGACTATAGACTAGACTATAGACTAGACTATAGACTAGACTATAGACTAGACTATAGACTAGACTATAGACTAGGCTATAGACTAGGCTATAGACTAGGCTATAGACTAGACTATAGACTAGACTATAGACTAGACTATAGACTAGACTATAGACTAGACTATAGACAAGACTATAGACTAGACTATAGACTAGACTATAGACTAGACTATAGACTAGACTATAGACTAGACTATAGACTAGACTATAGACTAGACTATAGACTAGACTATAGACTAGACTATAGACTAGACTATAGACTAGACTATAGACTAGACTATAGACTAGACTATAGACTAGACTATAGACTAGACTATAGACTAGACTATAGACTAGACTATAGACTAGACTATAGACTAGACTATAGACTAGACTATAGACTAGACTAGACTAGACTATAGACTAGACTATAGACTAGACTATAGACTAGACTATAGACTAGACTATAGACTAGACTAGACTAGACTATAGACTAGACTATAGACTAGACTATAGACTAGACTATAGACTAGACTATAGACTAGACTATAGACTAGACTATAGACTAGACTATAGACTAGACTATAGACTAGACTATAGACTAGACTATAGACTAGACTATAGACTAGACTATAGACTAGACTATAGACTAGACTATAGACTAGACTATAGACTAGACTATAGACTAGACTATAGACTAGACTATAGACTAGACTATAGACTAGACTATAGACTAGACTATAGACTAGACTATAGACTAGACTATAGACTAGACTATAGACTAGACTATAGACTAGACTATAGACTAGACTATAGACTAGACTATAGACTAGACTATAGACTAGACTATAGACTAGACTATAGACTAGACTATAGAGACTATAGACTAGACTATAGACTAGACTATAGACTAGACTATAGACTAGACTATAGACTAGACTATAGACTAGACTATAGACTAGACTATAGACTAGACTATAGACTAGACTATAGACTAGACTATAGACTAGACTATAGACTAGACTATAGACTAGACTATAGACTAGACTATAGACTAGACTATAGACTAGACTATAGACTAGACTATAGACTAGACTATAGACTAGACTATAGACTAGACTATAGACTAGACTATAGGCTAGACTATAGACTAGACTACAGACTAGACTACAGAGTAGACTATAGACTAGACTATAGACTAGACTATAGACTAGACTATAGACTAGACTATAGACTAGACTATAGACTAGACTATAGGCTAGACTATAGACTAGACTATAGGCTAGACTATAGACTAGACTACAGACTAGACTACAGAGTAGACTATAGACTAGCTATAGACTAGACTATAGACTAGACTATAGACTAGGACTATAGACTAGACTATAGACTAGACTAGATTAAACTATAGACTAGACTATAGACTGGACTATAGACTAGACTATAGACTAGACTATAGACTAAACTATAGACTAGACTATAGGACTAGACTATAGACTAGACTATAGACTAGACTATAGACTAGACTATAGACTAGACTATAGACTAGACTATAGACTAGACTGTAGACTAGACTATAGACTAGACTATAGACTAGACTGTAGACTAGACTATAGAGACTAGAACTATAGACTAGACTATAGACTAGACTATAGGACTAGACTATAGACTAGACTAGATAGACTAGACTAGACTATAGACTAGACTATAGACTAGACTATAGACTAGACTATAGACTAGACTATAGACTAGACTATAGACTAGACTATAGACTAGACTATAGACTAGACTATAGACTAGACTATAGACTAGACTATAGACTAGACTATAGACTAGACTATAGACTAGACTATAGACTAGACTATAGACTAGACTATAGACTAGACTATAGACTAGACTATAGACTAGACTATAGACTAGACTATAGACTAGACTATAGACTAGACTATAGACTAGACTATAGACTAGACTATAGACTAGACTATAGACTAGACTATAGACTAGACTATAGACTAGACTATAGACTAGACTATAGACTAGACTATAGACTAGACTATAGACTAGACTATAGACTAGACTATAGACTAGACTATAGACTAGACTATAGACTAGACTATAGACTAGACTATAGACTAGACTATAGACTAGACTATAGACTAGACTATAGACTAGACTATAGACTAGACTATAGACTAGACTATAGACTAGACTATAGACTAGACTATAGACTAGACTATAGACTAGACTATAGACTAGACTATAGACTAGACTATAGACTAGACTATAGACTAGACTATAGACTAGACTATAGACTAGACTATAGACTAGACTATAGACTAGACTATAGACTAGACTATAGACTAGACTATAGACTAGACTAGACTAGACTATAGACTAGACTATAGACTAGACTATAGACTAGACTATAGACTAGACTATAGACTAGACTATAGACTAGACTATAGACTAGACTATAGACTAGACTATAGACTAGACTATAGACTAGACTATAGACTAGACTATAGACTAGACTATAGACTAGACTATAGACTAGACTATAGATTAAACTATAGACTAGACTATAGACTGGACTATAGACTAGACTATAGACTAGACTATAGACTAAACTATAGACTAGACCATAGACTAGACCATAGACTAGACTATAGACTAGACTATAGACTAGACTATAGACTAGACTATAGACTATATACTAGACTATAGACTAGACTATAGACTAGACTTTAGACTAGACTATAGACTAGACTATAGACTAGACTATAGACTAGACTATAAACTAGACTATAGACTAGACTATAGACTAGACTATAGACTAGACTATAGACTAGACTATAAACTAGACTATAGACTAGACTATAGACTAGACTACAGACTAGACTATAGACTAGACTATAGACTAGACTATAGACTAGACTATAGACTAGACTATAGACTATAGACTAGACTATAGACTAGACTATAGACTAGACTATAGACTAGACTATAGACTAGACTATAGACTAGACTATAGACTAGACTATAGACTAGACTATAGACTAGACTATAAACTAGACTATAGACTAGACTATAGACTAGACTATAGACTAGACTATAGACTAGACTATAAACTAGACTATAGACTAGACTATAGACTAGACTACAGACTAGACTATAGACTAGACTATAGACTAGACTATAGACTAGACTATAGACTAGACTATAGACTAGACTATAGACTAGACTATAGGCTAGACTATAGACTAGACTACAGACTAGACTACAGAGTAGACTATAGACTAGACTATAGACTAGACTATAGACTAGACTATAGACTAGACTATAGACTAGACTATAGACTAGACTATAGACTAGACTATAGACTAGACTATAGACTAGACTATAGACTAGACTATAGACTAGACTATAGATTAAACTATAGACTAGACTATAGACTGGACTATAGACTAGACTATAGACTAGACTATAGACTAAACTATAGACTAGACTATAGACTAGACTATAGACTAGACTATAGACTAGACTATAGACTAGACTATAGACTAGACTATAGACTAGACTATAGACTAGACTATAGACTAGACTGTAGACTAGACTATAGACTAGACTATAGACTAGACTATAGACTAGACTATAGACTAGACTATAGACTAGACTATAGACTAGACTATAGACTAGACTATAGACTAGACTATAGACTAGACTATAGACTAGACTATAGACTAGACTATAGACTAGACTATAGACTAGACTATAGACTAGACTATAGACTAGACTATAGACTAGACTATAGACTAGACTATAGACTAGACTAGACTAGACTATAGGCTAGACTATAGACTAGACTATAGATTAAACTATAGACTAGACTATAGACTGGACTATAGACTAGACTATAGACTAGACTATAGACTAAACTATAGACTAGACTATAGACTAGACTATAGACTAGACTATAGACTAGACTATAGACTATATACTAGACTATAGACTAGACTATAGACTAGACTTTAGACTAGACTATAGACTAGACTATAGACTAGACTACAGACTAGACTATAGACTAGACTATAGACTAGACTATAGACTAGACTATAGACTAGACTATAGACTAGACTATAGACTAGACTATAGGCTAGACTATAGACTAGACTACAGACTAGACTACAGAGTAGACTATAGACTAGACTATAGACTAGACTATAGACTAGACTATAGACTAGACTATAGACCAGACTATAGACTAGACTATAGACTAGACTATAGACTAGACTATAGACTAGACTATAGATTAAACTATAGACTAGACTATAGACTGGACTATAGACTAGACTATAGACTAGACTATAGACTAAACTATAGACTAGACTATAGACTAGACTATAGACTAGACTATAGACTAGACTATAGACTAGACTATAGACTAGACTATAGACTAGACTATAGACTAGACTATAGACTAGACTGTAGACTAGACTATAGACTAGACTATAGACTAGACTATAGACTAGACTATAGACTAGACTATAGACTAGACTATAGACTAGACTATAGACTAGACTATAGACTATAGACTAGACTATAGACTAGACACTAGACTATAGACTAGACTATAGACTAGACTATAGACTAGACTATAGACTAGACTATAGACTAGACTATAGACTAGACTATAGACTAGACTATAGACTAGACTATAGACTAGACTATAGACTAGACTATAGACTAGACTATAGACTAGACTATAGACTAGACTATAGACTAGACTATAGACTAGACTATAGACTAGACTATAGACTAGACTATAGACTAGACTATAGACTAGACTATAGACTAGACTATAGACTAGACTATAGATTAAACTATAGACTAGACTATAGACTGGACTATAGACTAGACTATAGACTAGACTATAGACTAAACTATAGACTAGACTATAGACTAGACTATAGACTAGACTATAGACTAGACTATAGACTAGACTATAGACTAGACTATAGACTATATACTAGACTATAGACTAGACTATAGACTAGACTTTAGACTAGACTATAGACTAGACTATAGACTAGACTATAGACTAGACTATATACTAGACTATAGACTAGACTATAGACTAGACTATAGACTAGACTATAGACTAGATTATAGACTAAACTATAGACTAGACTATAGACTAGACTATAGACTAGAGTATAGACTAGACTATAGACTAGACTATAGACTAAACTATAGACTAGACTGTAGACTAGACTATAGACTGGACTATAGACTAGACTATAGACTAAACTATAGACGACTATTGACTAGACTATGGACGACTATTGACTATACTATAAACTAAATTATAGACAACTATATACTAGACTATAAACGAGACTTTAGACTTGACTTTAAACTAGACTATACTCTATACATTAGACTATAGACTGTACATTAAACTATAGACTAAACTAGACTATAGACCAGACTTTAGACTAGACTATAAACTGGCATATAAACAAGAGTATAGACTAGACCATAGACTAGACTATAGACTAGACAATAGACTAGACCATTATAGTCTATAGCCCTATACTAACTATAGATTTATAGAATTGACTTTATTGTGAAATATGTACTAAACTACAGTAACCTATTAAAACCCAAAAAAGGCTTCCACCTTTTTTAATTAACTTCGTGCCAAAATTAAAAACCTGAATCTAATACCCTACATTTTACGAACATTTCCACTTTATTAAATCATAAATCAATTTCGAACCGTAAACAAATCGAAAAGAAAACAAACGTGTCTTCACACCTCTTTCGCTATCTTGAAATCAAATCTTACAAAAATACTGTATTTTATGTTTATTTAGAAGATTTTAAAATTCACTACTCAATATCTTAGCTAAAAAAACAAACTGCTCATAAATTTTTACTCTTCAATAAATATGGTTTTAATTTTTTTAACGAAATTGTAACCTTAAAATAAACAGAACATTATAAAAAGGTGTATAAATGTAAATAAATTAACAAATAAACAATGAGAATGTTATCGATGTGACTTTTATGGTCAATTGCTAAAATTGTTATCGCATAATAATTGAAAATCACACACAAACATTCACGACTAGCACCAACAGCAACAACTATAATCAAATGACAGCAATCCTAGCGTGTAAAGTGAACAACGATGGAATTGACAGTAGTTTGGTAGATGCCAGATAGATGAGGAAAATTGTTATGAAAATATACCAAAAACTATAGACTAGACAATAAAACAGAATATAAACTAAACTATAAGCCAAATTGTAGACTAAACTACAGTTGAGATACTAAAGACTAGACTAATCAAAACAGACTAGACTATAGACTAGACGAAAGACTAGGCTATAGATAAGACTATTGACTAGACTATAGACTATACTATAGACTAGACTGTACACTCGACTATAGAGTCGACTATAAACTACACTGTAGACTAGACTATGGAATAGACTAGACTGTAGACTATACTGTAGACTAGACTATAGACTAGACTATAGACTAGACTATAGACTAGACTATAGACTAGACTATAGACTCGACTATAGACTAGACTATAGACTAGACTATAGACTAGACTATAGACCTAGACTATAGACTAGACTATAGACTAGACTATAGACTAGACTATAGACTAGACTATAGACTAGACTATAGACTAGACTATAGACTAGACTATAGACTAGACTATAGACTAGACTATAGACTAGACTATAGACTAGACTATAGACTAGACTATAGACTAGACTATAGACTAGACTATAGACTAGACTATAGACTAGACTATAGACTAGACTATAGACTAGACTATAGACTAGACTATAGACTAGACTATAGACTAGGACTAGGCTATAGACTAGACTAGACTAGACTAGGCTATAGACTAGACTATAGACTAGACTATAGACTAGACTATAGACTAGACTATAGACTAGACTAAAGGACTAGCCTATAGACTAGACTATAGACTAGCCTATAGACTAGACTATAGACTAGACTATAGACTAGACTATAGACTAGACTATAGACTAGACTATAGACTAGACAATAGACTAGACTATAGACTAGACTATAGACTAGACTATAGACTAGACTATAGACTAGACAATAAGAGATCACCTGACCGATATCTTTAATATAAACAGTAGATAGTCCAGATTTTATACTAGACTATAGTCCAGTCTATATACTAAACTATAATCCAATTTATAAACTACACGATAGACCAGACTTTAGACTACACTATAAACTAGACTATAGATTACACTATAGTCCAGTCTATTACACTAGACTATAGACTAGACTATAGACTAGACTATAGACTAGACTATAGACTAGATAGACTAGACTATGACTAGACTAGACTATAGACTAGACTATAGACTAGACTATAGACTAGACTATAGACTAGACTATAGACTAGACTATAGACTAGACTATAGACTAGACTATAGACTAGACTATAGACTAGACTATAGACTAGACTATAGACTAGACTATAGACTAGACTATAGACTAGACTATAGACTTGACTATAGACTAGACTATAGACTAGACTATAGACTAGACTATAGACTAGACTATAGACTAGACTATAGACTAGACTATAGACTAGACTATAGACTAGACTATAGACTAGACTATAGACTAGACTATAGACTAGACTATAGACTAGACTATAGACTAGACTATAGACTAGACTATAGACTAGACTATAGACTAGACTATAGACTAGACTATAGACTAGACTATAGACTAGACTATAGACTAGACTATAGACTAGACTATAGACTAGACTATAGACTAGACTATAGACTAGACTATAGACTAGACTATAGACTAGACTATAGACTAGACTATAGACTAGACTATAGACTAGACTATAGACTAGACTATAGACTAGACTATAGACTAGACTATAGACTAGAATATAGACTAGACTATAGACTAGGACATAGACTAGACTATAGACTAGACTACTAGGACCTAGACTATCGACTAGACTATCGGATAGACTATAGACTAGGACTATAGACTAGACTATAGACTAGACTATAGACTGACTATAGACTAGACTATAGACTAGACTATAGACTAGACTATAGACTAGACTATAGACATAGACTATAGACTAGACTATAGACTAGACTATAGACTAGACTATAGACTAGACTATAGACTAGACTATAGACTAGACTATAGACTAGACTATAGACTAGACTATAGACTAGACTATAGACTAGGACTCTAGACTAGACTATAGACTAGACTATAGACTAGACTATAGACTAGACTATAACTATAGACTAGACTATAGGACTAGACTATTAGACTAGACTATAGACTAGACTATAGACTAGACTATAGACTAGACTATAGGACTAGACTATCGGACTAGACTATAGACTAGACTATAGACTAGACTATAGACTAGACTATAGACTAGACTATAGACTAGACTATAGACTAGACTATAGACTAGACTATAGACTAGACTATAGACTAGACTATAGACTAGACTATAGACTAGACTATAGACTAGACTATAGACTAGACTATAGACTAGACTATAGACTAGACTATAGACTAGACTATAGACTAGACTATAGACTAGACTATAGACTAGACTATAGACTAGACTATAGACTAGACTATAGACTAGACTATAGACTAGACTATAGACTAGACTATAGACTAGACTATAGACTAGACTATAGACTAGACTATAGACTAGACTATAGACTAGACTATAGACTAGACTATAGACTAGACTATAGACTAGACTATAGAGTAGACTATAGACTAGACTATACACCAGAGTATGGATTATATGTTCGCTATAAAATCACTATTTTCCCCTGATCTGCTGAATTTGCCTTCATACCTGTGTTAGTTACGTCGTAACTTAAAGTTGCGTGTATGAATTTCATGTAAACATACATGTATTTAAGATCATTATTTTTTAACACCCATTCCAACATTAATTTCGAAAAAACAAAAAAGTAAGAAGAAAATTAAAAACCATACAAAACACACGACATGATATCAATTTAATGGTTTTACAAACGAGCGATTGATGAGCATATCGTATAACTAAATGGGTAACACACACTGGTTCAAACTCCAGCAGAAAAATCTTAATAGAAGATCGTGTATGTAAAAGAGGATCCTGCCTTACTGTATTTACACTTGTGCTCAGAGCATTTTGGGGGCAAGATCTACTGAGAAGGTTTTAGAAACAAATTAAATAAAGGAATTTTTGTATGTGTATGTGGGACAATTGGGTTGGTAATAATAGCAACCCTATGACAAACAAAGTTGCCATATTGTAACAAAAAAAAAAAAAATAATAATAAAAATTAACATATTGTTTTGTTTCGTAAAGTGTCATCAATTATCTGCCAGACATTTTCTTGCAATTTTACCTCAAACTTCTGCTAGATTTTAGTTTTTCCTGTTAACAATAACACACATAGAACTTTTCCATAGTCTAGTGTATTGTATATCTACACCTCTATTTTTCCACCTTCTGTAGTCGTATCTGCGTGAATAATCTTTAACACTTAAATATGCGTATAGTTTAATTTCTCTACCATTATTATTATTTTTATTGCTGTTGTTGTAGTTTGATAGCGTATTGTTGCTATTTGGCATTATCTATCTTCTGTTAACCACAAGATACTTATAATAACTAAGAGAAGAAATAAAGTTAAGACTTGACACTGTAGAAGAAAGCATAAAACTATCGAGCTAGAATTAAAGATCAAGCTAGAAAAATAACATTAAACTCTTAGAGGGCACAGTGTTTCGTAAAACCAAAAAGTTGAAAGATTTAAGGATTGGTCTATTCTATATTCTAGAGTCTAGAATCTAGATTAATGTCTTACCAATATACAGGACTATTATCTACAATCTGTGCTGGGAACTAGTGTGGATAATTTTTTGGATTACAGACTAGTTTATAGTCTGGTCTATAGTTTAGACTATAGTGCGGACTATAGTCTAGTCTATAGTCTAGTCTAATCTATAGTCTGCACTATAATCTAGTCTAATCTAATCTGGACTATAATCTAGTCTAGTCTGGTGTATAATCTGGTCTATATTCTAGTCTATAGTGTAGTGTATATAGTCTGGACTATAGTCTAGTCTATAGTCTGGACTATAGTCTAGTCTATAGTCTGGACTATAGTATTGTCTATAGTCTGAACTGTAGTCTAGTTAATAGACTGGACTATAGTCTAGTCTATAGTCTGGACTGTAGTCTACTCTATAGTCTGGACTGTAGTCTACTCTAAAGTCTGGACTATAGTCTACTCTAAAGTCTGGACTATTGCCTACTCTAAAGTCTGGACTATAGTCTACTCTATAGTCCAGTCTCGGCTATAGTCTAGCTTAT
Organism: Lucilia sericata; assembly: GCF_015586225.1. Taxonomy (NCBI): domain Eukaryota; kingdom Metazoa; phylum Arthropoda; class Insecta; order Diptera; family Calliphoridae; genus Lucilia; species Lucilia sericata. The sequence goes on from NW_023994734.1 coordinate 50,307, forward strand.
AGTCTATGTTATTGTTTAGTCTATAGTTTGGGCTATAGACTAGCCTATAGTGTTTACAGTCTGTACTTTATTCTACTCTGTAGTCTACTATATAGTCGAGACTATATAGTATAGTCCATAGTCTGGTGTATAATATGGTCTATATTCTAGTCTATAGTGTATATAGTCTGGACTATAGTCTAGTCTATAGTCTGGACTATAGTCTAGTGTATAGTCTGGACTATAGTCTAGTGTATAGTCTGGACTATAGTCTAGTCTATAGTCTGGACTATAGTCTAGTCTATAGTCTGGACTATAGTCAGTCTATAGTCCGGACTATAGTCAGTCTATAGTCTGGACTATATTCAGTCTATAGTCTGGACTATAGTCTAGTCTATAGTCTGGACTATAGTCTAGTCTATAGTCTGGACTATAGTATTGTCTATAGACAGGACTATAGTCTACTCTATAGTCTGGACTAAAGTCTACTCTATAGTCTGGACTATAGTCTACTCTATAGTCTGGACTGTAGTCTACTCTATAGTCTGGACTGTAGTCTACTCTATAGTCTGGACTGTAGTCTACTCTAAAGTCTGGACTATAGTCTACTCTAAAGTCTGGACTATTGCCTACTCTAAAGTCTGGACTATAGTCTACTCTATAGTCCAGTCTACTCTACAGTCTATTCTACAGCATGGACTATAGTCTACTCTGTAGTCTGGACTATATTCTAGTCTATGGCCTAGTCTATAGTCTAGCCTATAGTCTAGTGTATAGACTGGACTATAGTGTAATCTATAGTCTAGTTTATAGTGTAGTCTATAGTTTGGTCTATCGTGTAGTTTATAAATTGGATTATAGTTTAGTATATAGACTGGACTATAGTCTAGTCTATCTACTGTTTATATTAAAGATATCGGTCAGGTGATCTCTTATTGTTTTTATTACTTTTGTAGTTTTCGTAACCACAGTCCCCATAAATAGTTTAACAAGTTGTTATTTGGATTTATATTCATTTAGTATGTGTCGTTAGTATTGTCTTCTCCTGCTGTTTGTTTTTGTTGTTGTTATTGTTATTATTGTTGTTGCTATGAGTGAATTTTGACCACATGTGGCCATGTTTAACGAGAGATCCTAAAATGTTTATTTTTTTCTGTTTTTTTTCTTCTACAAGATACTTCTTAGTGTAGTTGTTGTTGTAAGTATTTATTGTTTGTTGGTGGTGTTGCTGTTGCTGTAACAGTGATACCATCTTAGATTAAATGAAATAATAACAAAAACAAATCTTGTAAAATAAAGTCAGTGAGAAATTGATTGAGTTTTAGCGCAATTAAATTTCAGTTCATTTGTTTAGTTTTGTTGTTGTTGTGTATTAAGCAGTCGTGGTGGTGGTAGTTTTGGTTTCTGTTGTTGTTTGTTTTTATTTTTTAATGATTTTTTTTTATTAACAAATGATCGGGGGGAATATGATTCGTGGAACTATAAATTAGAAGTATAAATTCTCTTATAGAAAAAAATGTTTACCATTTATTTTGGGTTTTAATAGTGTAGAGGAATTTTGATTTCCTATGAATTTTTTTTCAACAAATTTTTATTTAAAGAGCGTTTAATATCGATTGAAAGAATTAATTTGAAATTAAATATTTCAAGAAATTAGTAGTGACTTATGTGTCAATGACATTTGAGTGTCAATTTTGAAGAACTTAGTTGGCAAGAACTTAGTTGGCAAGAAGTTTTTAGTATCTTTTGAAGTAAAGTCCAAACATAAGCTAACTTATACAAAAAAATATAAAATAGAGTTTAGACTATCAACTAAACTATAGACTAGACAATAGACTAGACTATAGATTAGACAATAGTCTAGACTGTAGATTAGACTATAGACTAGACTATAGACTAGACTATAGACTAGACTATAGACTAGACTATAGACTAGACTATAGACTAGACTATAGACTAGACTATAGACTAGACTATAGACTAGACTATAGACTAGACTATAGACTAGACTATAGACTAAACTATAGACTAGACTATAGACTAGACTATAGACTAGACTATATTCTAGACTATAGACTAGACTAGGACTAGACTATAGATAGGACTATAGACTAGACTATAGACTAGACTATAGACTAGACTATAGACTAGACATAGACTAGACTATAGACTAGACTATAGACTAGGACTATAGACTAGATATAGACTAGACTAT